>NC_045170.1:22617469-22659969 GCF_900700415.2 Clupea harengus | reverse complement strand
CGGGGGGTTAAAAATGAAAGCTGCCCAGTGGGATCCCTTTATATGAAACACCTCCCTGCCTTACAGGCCTTCACTCGTTAAAGCAACACCACCCACTGCCCCCAACCGCTGTTAAGGCAGCCAAACACAAACTTCCTGATGAGGTCAGGGACCCAGGGCTTTTTTTGGGGAGGGGGGGGGGGGGTGCATGTGCATGTGTCCATATGCATGTGGTGGGGGTAGAGTTGGGGTAGGGGGTAGAGGCTGGAGATGGAAAATGAGGAGGTAGAGGTGCGGCACCCTTAGATCTCATCAAAGCTGGGGATGTTTGGAGAAGAAGAGGCCCTGCCCGCCTCTAGGGGCCGGCGTGGCTCATGGGGCCGTGGATCTCCTGAAGTACAGTGGGCCTTTCAGCTGGGCTGGCTGCATACATACATGTTCTGCACACACACTGAGCGGACTCAAGCGAAGGAAAGATGGCCCTTTTCCAGATGTGTTCACTTAACCCCCTTTTCACGTAGAAGCGAGCGCCACCTGGTTACCAGTGATGCTCTAAACAATCCTTTTGCTATCATTATGCTATTCAATCCCTTTGTTATCATTATGCTATCCAGTCTATTTGCTATCATTATGCTATCCAGTCTATTTGCTATCATTATGCTATCCAGTCTATTTGCTATCATTATGCTATCCAATCTCTTTGCTTTCTCAGATAACTTCCTCAAGCCATAATGAGTGATTACACTCCTAATCTGTGCTTCATTGTCTAGTTTAGGGATTTACGATGCAGGACCTGCCCATTAACTCTGAGTTTGGGGTAAAGGCCATGCTGTGACACACGCTTTCATCTCCCAAGAAACGCCCGGAGCGGTTGCAGGACATTTTGGGCAGTGACAGTTTTTTTGATAATGAGTTCTTGCTCACTAGTAAAGCGATCATTGGCCTTCAGTAAACCAGCTCTGCCCTGAAGGCTGCTGGGACACACAGACACAGACACACACACACACACACACACACACACACACACACACACACACACACACACACACACATACATACAGTATGCGTGTGCATGCTCACACAGACATTCATTCATTTGTGGGCTATATCATTATGTGCCTTAAGAGTTTTAATTCTATTCTCCTTCCTTGCATTGTATTGTATATATTGCATGTGTATGTTGTTTGTGTCTGAATGCATTTTATACTCTTTTCTATAGAATCCATCAGAATACTGACTGGACCCGGAGGGAACACGGAGGGAATCCTTTTTTACATTAAATGGTTTCTTTGGTTCAGCCATAACCAACAATGGAAAATAGTTTGGATGGAATGGATGGAGTGCAGAATGGCAGCTGCAAGGTAATTGCCCTCAGCTAATATACTCCTCACCAAATGTATTCCTTTTCACATCTTGTTGCTTTTGGGGAGCGACAACTTCGGTTAATTAAGACAGGATATTGCTCCTCTTCGCACCATCTCTGGAGACGGGTCTGAAGATGGGAACAACTGGCAAAACCGCGGTATGGCATTCCGGCTTCCCGTTCGGAAAAACAGACTCAGGATTTTTTTTTGTGCTTTTGGAGCGCCTCACGTTTACTTTGGGTCTCTGATTGGGATTGTCTTTCGAAGGGGGGGAAAGTTCCCTGGCACTTAACACATCTTTCCAGCACGCCTGCCCGCCCGCCGGGCCGCTCCAACCCCTTTCTGTGGTCCACTGATTACGTTGCTCTGTTGACCCGCTCCTCATCGGTCTCGTCTGGTTGCAGCTGGGCTCATGGATGTGAGGATGGGTACTTCTTCTTCTTGAGAGTCTAAGAGGAGACTAGAGATCACGTTCAGAGGAAGAGACAGGCAGAGAGAGAGAGAGAGAGAGAGAGAGAGAGACGCACAGCCCACCCTGTCTTGTCTGGTCCGTTGCCGGAAAGGTTCTGGAAACGATCTCCCTTCTCCACCTCCACTCATTCGTTCTCCTCATTTGAATGAAGCGCCAAATCGGACAAAGGCCGGAGAAAATGACAAGAGGAAACAGGGATACACGATCGAGAAAGAGGTTGAGGTTGGGTTACTGTTGAGAGAGGAAGAGTTACTACGCATGAGGTTGAGAGGATGAGAGGTTGAGGGAATGTTTAGTGTGCGAGAGAGAGACTGAGTTATACTGTGTGAGAGAGAGATTGAGTTATACTGTGCGAGAGAGGAAGAGTTACTACGCATGAGGTTGAGAGGATGAGAGGTTGAGGGACTGTTTAGTGTGCGAGAGAGAGAGACTAAGTTACACTGTGTGAGAGAGAGACTGAGTTATACTGTGTGAGAGAGAGATTGAGTTATACTGTGTGAGAGAGAGATTGAGTTATACTGTGCGAGAGAGGAAGAGTTACTACGAGGTTGAGAGGATGAGAGGTTGAGGGAATGTTTAGTGTGCGAGAGAGAGATTGAGTTATACTGTGTGAGAGAGAGATTGAGTTATACTGTGTGAGAGAGACCAAATTCCACACAAGAAAGAACAAGTTGGGCCATGCAAGATAGATTGCACGTTAAGAAGAGTGAACACAATAAAAACATTGCAGATGATTTGGTCTGCACACTCCAGAAAGCCCAAATCTATGAAGCAAGCTCAGACCTTCCTGGGGGCAACAGTGCTGCTCGCTGATGTTAGTTATTTTACTCTGACGGGAGTAGCCCTACTTGCAGTGGGTTAATTCACACTGCGTCTTGGTTTACTCAGAGCTCGATATTTTGTTAGAACACATGCCTACTACTTCTGAAGAGACTTGTCGTTTGATTATAATGTGTGTGTATGAGATATATGAGTATTTATTTGTACAAATAATTAACAATTGACTGTGTGAGACACTTTGAAAAAAGTGGTCACTTAAAAATAATATTGTTAAAGCAACAGTATGCAACAATTTGCCACTTTTATAAGCCAAGTGTTATAAGCAACTATCTTTTAGGGATCATCTTCAGATTCATTATGATCTTATACTGTCATGTGAGGGACTGATAAACACACCTATCGATCAGCGCTAATCTTTGGCCTCAAAGGCACATTTCCACAATGACAGACAAGAAAAAACAGCACACACAGTTTACAGTTTTTATGTATTTTTTCTTTACTTATTCATAATAATATTCTCTCTCGCTGACGGGGGTCTGGTTCCGTCAAGTGTATCTTGTCTCTGTCGCGTAGTAACTCGGTGTCTGTTGCGCACGAAACGGTCCTTCGACCTCTCTCACGCGTTAACTCATTCTTTCTCTCGCACCTGAAGTTTCACTTGGCTTTTCTCCGGTTAGGTGCCTCACACACTTTCACTCTCTCGCCAGGGGAGCCTCCGCAGCTCCTAACAGCTTGCACATGCCGTTCATTAGAGGCAGAGCGAACGAGTTAGCAAGTTAGGGAAGCATCCCCTCTTTTGCCTCCCCATCGCCTTAAGCGCAGTGCTTTCAACTCGCTTTAACTGCTGCTGTGGGCTTTGAAGAGATGCTCATTATGGCAGTGGGGAAAAGAGATCTGGGGGAGAGCAGAGATGCCAATCACAAGCAGCGGAGCAACACCTGAGTGTGAGAATAGGCTGGGGTGGGGTGTTATGTTTTACTCCGCATAATGAACTAGAGCACAGTAGTGTATTCTATTCGAACACACAATGTGAGTCCTGCCACAGTCAGGAATGGACCTCTGCAACCTCCGACATGGGAGGTGGGTTTAACATAAGTAAAAAAAAACCACGTATGCTAGCATTAATTAGCATGAGCACGATATGTGGTTAAAATGTCTCTCAGCTTTGGGAACTGAGATTTACACAATACACGGCTCTCTGCCTGCTGGCCTGCTGTGGACTTTCACTACCTCATGGCCGGGCAGGGACCATGATGAGTGGGCTGAGAATTTTGGGTAATAGTCTAGTGAAATATCTGTTTCTAACGCACCATTAGTCACCATGTCTAAACAGTATTTGCTCAGTGAGTAAACTCAGGGCAAATCCGGTGTCTCTCTTTCACTCGCTCTTTTTCTCTCTTACATTTTTTCGTTTAGACAGGACTGTTGATTCGGCCCTACGGTCGGTGTTTTAAGTCATGTCTGGGCAGACGGAGTGGAGGACACCATGCCCAGTTGGTAAATAGGTGTGCCCTCAGCTGGGCACGCTGGAACTGCCAGCTCTGCCAGCTCTGCCAGCTCTGCCTGTGTTTGCCCGGTGGTTTGACCGAGCCAACTCCACTCCTTCCTCTGTGCTGTGAGTAGAGTAGGGTGGGGTGAGGATCCAGGCAGGCCAGGGGGCATGCCAAAACAATTACCCCCGTCCTAGAGTGTCCCTCCAGGGGGACATAGATGGACAACCTAACGTGGAGTGGCACTATTAGCATGAGCTGAAATACCTCAGAGCCAGGTCTGGATGAGATATGTTCCTAGTTTTAGGAAAAAGGTGTTTTTGGAATAACTAAACCAATTATATAAGTGCCCTTTCAGAAAGCTGGCAGGGATTGGCAGAGGATAATTTGCTCTCGATTCGTGTGCCGTTCTGAAGCCCGGTGAGGCTTTTCCCAGTGCTGTGTTGTTTGGGCGGAGGCAGGCGTGTGCTTGCTTCGTGCCCAGGACTGCATGGATCTGATTTACACACACACACACACACACACACAAGGTTCAAAGTGAATTTCACAGCTCCTGTAAAATCCCCCAACCCCTTCCCCCCCGCCACCACCCTCTGCTCTCCATTTCTTCAGCTCACTGACAGGAAGAGGAAGTCAGAGTGTGTGTGTGTGTGTGTGTGGGGGGGGGGGGGGGCAGCCAAATCCTGCGTCCAATTAGAGAAAGTGGAGTCATGCCATGCTGAATAGGCATCAGTAGATGGCAAGTGTGTGTGTGTGTGTGTGTGTGTGTGTGTTTGAGTGTGTGTGTGTTTGAGTGTGTGTGTGTTTGAGTGTGTGTGTGTGTGTGTGTGTGTGTGTGTGTGTTTGAGTGGCTGCATGTGTTTGCATATGTGTGTGTGTCACATACACCTTCATAGGCCCACAGATCACAGGAGCTCAGGTGTGACAGCCTGAGGGCTTGTTCACGGAGCCTCACTCTGGACTAGGTCACCTCCCCATCAGCCCCTCCCCAGCAGCCCCTCCCCATCAGCCCCTCCCCAGCAGCCCCTCCCCATCAGCACCTCCCCAGAGGCTCTCTGTTCAGAGTTCAGCCCTCTCAGCTCAGCACAGGACCCCTCTGGGCCGCATTACTCACAGGAGCTCTCTTAGCACAATCCCCCCCCCCCCCCCCACACACACACAGACACACAGACACACACACTCACACATGCATGCAGGCGAATACACACACACACAGCGAGCACACACATACGGTCTTGCTCTCTCTCTCTCTCACACACACACACACACACACACACACACTTTTACGAGATCCAATGGCCTCTTTGTTAGAATAAAGCACTTCTGATAGATTTCCCCCTGCGGGTTGTTTGGAGAGTGCTCTAGATGGGGCTTGCAACACCAGCGTGCTAAATTCCATCTCTTCCAGCTCCTCAGGGAGGTTGGACAGTAGCTGTGAGTGTTGCTTGCTTAACTCCCTCCAACCTGGACTCCTTCAACTCTCTCTCGCTCCACTCTCAAGTCTCAACTCGAACTGGCTTGGCTTGGCTTTTCCAGCCAATCAGTATGTTGCTTCAGGGCCACAGAAGGGAGGCTGATCGGCATGTTGATTGGCTGTTTAGCTCAACTATCAAGAGCCTTTTGCCAGAATCTTAGGCTGTGCCTTCAACTCTCTCAACTAGACTCTGCAAACCTGTTCAGCTGCCATGCTTCTTTCCCCATGCGCCTAATGTGGCTTCTTGCTTTTAATGTCCATTCATCATGCAAAGAGCCCAGAGACCTCCATAGCTGACCCCAGAGAAAGCCATTGTGGCCAGGGTTTGAACATGCAGAGGTGGGAGATTGATGGATGGGTAGAGAGTGAAAGAGAGGGAGGGAGAGGAAGAGACAAAATTTGACAAAGATACAGTAGAGAATGATGAAGAGAGAGAGAGAGAGCTCCAGTGGAGAGAAAAATTTGAGAGATGTACATCAAGACGAGGGGCGGAAGGAGAGAAGACAGAGAGTGTGCTAAAAAGGCAAGCAAAGACTCATACAGAAGAAGTAATTGAAAAGAGAAATGAAGAGGGATGAGGAGACGCAGAGCTGAAGAGAGAGAAAGAGATAGAGTGTGAGAGAGAGAGTGAGAGTTCACTGAAGACAGAGAAAGGAGGGAGAGTGGGAGAGCTGGAGAGAGAGAGAGAGAGTGAAATGGTGATAGAGAGAGTGAGTGAGAGTTGAGCAGAGAGAGAGAGAGAAGAAGGGAGAGAGCTGAAGAGAGTGAGTGAGAGTTGAGCAGAAAGAGAGAAGAAGGGAGAGTGGGAGAGAGCTAGAGAGAGAGAGTGAGTGAGAGTTGTGCGGAGACAGAAAGGGAGGGAGAGTGGGAGAGAGAGAAGGAGAAAGAGAGGAAGAATGGGAAAGCTGAGGAGAGAGGGAGAGAGCAGAGGGAGGGAGAGCTAAAGAGAAATGGTGAGAGAGAAGAAAGGGATAGAAAGAGGGAGAGTTAAAGGGAGATGGTGAGAGAGAAGAAAGAAAAGGCAGATGGAGAGCCAGAGAGAGCGAACAGACAGATAAAGAGATTGAGAGCTAAAGGCAGAAGGAGAGCCAGAGAGAACGAACAAACACAAAGAGATTGAGAACTCAAGACAAATGGGGAGAAAGAGAGAGAGAGCAGAGACATGGAGAGAGGGCTGAAGAGAGAGAGAGAGAGAGAGAGAGAGAGAGAGAGAGGAGGTAGAGCCACGGGACACGCGCTCACGTTTCCTGGGCGGTGTGGCGGTGTGGACACACGAGGCCGCTTTGCTGCCCCTCTCCTGCCCCTCTCCTCTGTTTGTTCCGCAGCCCCCCTGATGCCCGCCCCGGTGGAGAGGCGCCGTTACCCAGCAACCGTTTCTCAACAGCATGTGTGTGTGTGTGCATGTGTGTGCATGTTTGTGTGTGTGTTTGTGTGTGTGTTTGTGTGCTTGTATCCAGGCACTCTGGTTGGCGGAGACATAATGAGTCTGCAGTGGTCGTTCACCGGGCACAGGGGACACTGGCAATCACTGATGCCAGTAAAGGTCATATGTGTTCTTAATGGAGAGGGACCCCGCTGCCACCCCACCCCCACATACACTTCTACTGTAGGGCGCACAGCATTGTGCATTAGCCTTGAGTGCCAGGCGAGTCAGGAGGGCCACTGTGGGTTTGCACACACATGCAAATCACTCATGTTGCCTGCTGCTTTCCCATCAGGCACACAGAGGCCTTGGGAGTTAGTGAGAGAGGCAGAAGAGGAGGTTATCAGAGACAGCTTATGTATGTGGACTGGTGAAAATAGAGTTACAAAGCAAATCGACTCTACAATATGAATTTGAGACCATTATGAATATGAAAAACATGAATAGGTAAAGTTTGCATTTTATCTGTTGAAGTTGTCTTCTTGTGTCCTAAAAAAGTGATACATTTGTGGCTGTCTCATTTTCTTAAAAGATATCTGAACTGCTAGCTTTCCGCAATAAGAGGAGTAGATTCAGATCAGAGCTGGCTGATCTGCTGACTCTGAGTGGTCTTGTTTCCGCACAGTTTTCTCTGAACGGATTAAGGCAGAATCGTCTCCAAGTTCGGAAAGGAAAAGCGTGCAAACCAGTCGGCTATAAAGCAGTCAGGTTTATGCAGCCATGTCACGGATCACTTCAGCGAAGGAAAATGGCTGATCTTTCTCTCCCCCCACCTTCCCCTCCCCTCATCCCCTTCTTCGCCACCCATGACTGCTGTCGGTCCTGTGATGAATGTATGGATGTGGGGGGTTGGGGGGGTGCGGGGTGGGCTAGTTGGTTGAGCTTTTTCCCGTTTTCCCCCACAAAATGTTTTGCCGATCGTCCCCGTAATTACGAGGGAACTTTCCGTGCTCATAAACACGACCACAGCCATCAAAGGGCTCTTCGGCTCGGGAAACCAAGGCGAGCTCCAGGAACCCCCTCGCTGGCAGAACAACCAACCGACCTCTTGCCTGACAGCTTCACGGCTCACACAGTGTCGAGATCCAGAGGTCACGCGGTGAGGAAATGGGGGGGAGAAAGGCGATGTCGGCACAATCTGATGGAGGAGATCTTAGATCCAAATTTAACCAGGATGGCCACAAGGTCATTCTCTCTTGTGTGAGACTCACAGTTCAGTTTTGGTCAGATTAAACTGGATTCCCAGAGAGTAGCCAGGACTTGGAGTTGGATCCGACAGTCATCTGGTGGAGATCAGTTTCGCATTAGTTCACTCTCAAGTGAGATTTTTTAAATGTATTTATCCTTCAGATGCTATTACCCTAAAAAAGTCTTCTTGATATGCACGCTCTATGGAAAATAAACCCAGGTCTGTGGTGGAAACACTTTCACCATCTACCATCTCAACCCCAGGAACACAGGCGTGTGTACATATTTGCTTAGAGTGGCCACAGTTGTGACATGCCCTGTTCGTTTTTGTTTTCTAATCTAATTGCATGTGTTGACCAGTTGGGATTACTTAACAGGCTGCCCACGGTGATGTAAGAAACATGTCACCTGGATGCAAGCAGGACTTGGGAAACAAGCACTGACCCAAGTGGGTCAACTCTGTGGAGGGGGAGCACAAATCTTGACCTGTTATGTGTCTACTTTGATCTGTAAATACACATCATCATCACCAGCATCATCATCAGCAGCAGCAGCAGCAGCATGATCTTCATTACTGTTACTTCTTTATCAATCTTTATCAATTATAAGTCAAGGCCTCCCCTCAGTGGCATGAAATGTTCGCGCAAACCTTGGCTACAACCGAGAGACTTACAACTAAGTGACTTTGAAATGCTTTCCTGTCGCCATTGTCATGGTAACAATAAAAAGTACATAATCCAAATTGGAATATAATGATGTGAAATGTTTCATGTGAGTTTATTTCACGTGTTATTGTTGTAAACATTTTCACGTCTCAAGTCATTTGATTTTTGAGCGCACACTGAACAGACAGCTAGAGGACCATGAGGAGCTAATCTGACAAAAAATATATGGGATTAGAATCACGGACTGTACCTTTAAGCTTAGAATCAGTCTGGCCCAAATCTGTAATAGATCTGCGCTATCCAGTTCCAGACTGCTGCTTTCTGCAGGCCCTTTTTCTTGGCATGTAGTTCCACATAGTAATTGAGTCTGGATTGAACCAGGGCTGATCTGCCAAATCCATGACAACAAATCAGGGTCAGATCGGTTACAGAGTCAGCTGGCATAACTCATGTTTATGTGTGGCTACAGTAGTTTTGTGTGATTTCACCAAATGCACAACAATCCTCCTTTCAAATGTATTTTAGTGCAGCAACGCTGAGAGTGTGTGTGACCAAATGTGTGTGAAAACTGGCAGGTGTGTAGCTAGCTGAAGAATGGTTATGTCAAGAGAAGGGCTTGGCTAGGCATGTTAAACAGCACTCGTCCTGGACTCTATGGCCTTGTTCAGACTGCCAGCCCAAATCCCAGTTTTGGCCATGTCCAGATTGTGTCCAAATTGATTTTTGAAAATCTGGACAGGAAAACCTACATGAAATCCAATTTTTGCATATCGGATACAAACCATTTTTGTGGTGAGTCCGGATGCTTTGGCTGCCTAAAATAGGATTTGAAAGTGTCTTTTTCGTGACTCACAATGTGACACACAATCTCATCGTCAAATATAGAGAGAACACCAAATAACTTAAACTGCGTGGAAAGAAAAGCACCAAAAGACGTACATTGATTGAATCATCGCTTCTATACTCTTTGAGAGCGCTATGGAGAAGTGTCGCTGTGACAACATGGAGACCAGTCCGTGGCCAGATGCCAAGATAAATTGTCTGCTAGCACTTTGGGGGGAGGCTTCGGTACAGGCCAAGATGGAGGCAACCTACTGTAGTTACTGACGCCTACGTCGTCATCACAGCAAATCTATGCAGATAAGTTGGTGATGCCTGGACACACAACTCCGATCTGATCCCTTGCAAACAGTGCGGACAGTTGTCTGAAAATATCTGATTTGAGGAACGAATCTGATTGGCCTGCAGTCTGAACATGGCCTGAGAATCTGTGTGTCTCTAAATGTGTGTATGTTTGTGAATTGTGTGTCTCTAAATGTGTGTGTATCTGTGAATGTGTGTGTTTCTGTGTATGTGTGTTTGTGTGTGTGTGTGTGTGTTCCTGTGTGTGTGTGTGTGTGTGTGTGTGTGTGTGTTTGTGTGTGTGTGTGTGTGTGTGTGTGTGTGTCTGAATGTGGTTGTCCATCTTTCCAATCTCTCACACAGCTTCTCTTCAGGGAAACGATGCCAGTATCCTGTCCACAATGACCTCAAGGGCAGAGAGACTTTTTCAGACAAGGTTACAAATAAAATGGGTCTGTGCACATTATATCATCATCAAAGTCATCACCGTGTGAAAGGAAAGTATAGAAAAAACATTTTCAAGAGCCAAAAATCGAAATGTCTCATATAAAACAAAATTCCGACTTTAAAATGTATTTTTGTGTCCTTTCTTCATCGTTGCACCCATTGACTTCCAAGTCAGACCCGGGTCACCGGTACGGTATTCCTGGGATTGTTTTCCCCAGATCCTTCGGATGGCACAGGGCCCATTCCAGACTTCCTGTGTGTGCACGGCCCAGACTGGCCCAGACTCATATGGCAGCCAGAAAGAAAGAGAAAGAGAAAGAGAGAGAAAGAGAAAGAAAGAAAGAAAGAAAGAAAGAAAGAGAAAGAGAGAGAGTGCAGAGGGGCCCCGGGACTAGCAGAGCCAGGGGGCTAAACTGAGTGGGGCCGACAGAGGCCTGGCTGTTTTCCTTCAAGTTGCATTTCATCTTCCTCTTAATTCATTCTTGCAGTGTACTGTTCTCACCCACTTTCTCTCTCGCTCTCTCTCTCTTTCTGTCCTCCATAATTCTCTCTTCCTCCTCCTCTCTGTCTCACTCTCTCTCTTCAGCTCTATCTCTGTTGATGAATATATATCTCCCTTTTTCTCATTCACATTTTTTTCACATTCTGTCCTTCTCCCGCTCTCTCTCTGTCTCTCACTCACACACAGATTGTCTCTCTCTCTCTCTCTCTCTCCCTCTCTCCTTCAGAGAGAGAGAGAGTAATACGTGCTGAGGTCTAACCCCTCTGTGGGTGGTATTTCTCCCTCTGGGAGCCGATGACAGCCACTGGCCCCGGACCCAGATCCCCACAGCTCTCCAGACCTGGAGACATGGGCAACCGCACACACGCCTGATGGCACTTTAATTGGGACGCCTCAGTGTGATCACACAGACACCGGCTTTGGTATAGTCATTAGTGTTTCCCCACTGCCTTTTATCCTCATCCAGAGGGGCCCTTCATACTTGAAATGCTGAATCCTGCCAGGGCTAATGATAGTGTCACCTTCAATAGACAGTTAACACACACCAGGGGCATGGCTTTCATTGTGCCGTGAGCTCCAGCAGTGCTTTACTGTGTGTGATTTTACCAGATCATTTGATCAAGAGGCGTACGGGATGACAGCCAAAGCAGTTAGTGCTTGTCAACACATATTTTGGAAATTTAGTCTGTCTTTCTTTTTTGTCTGTTCTTCTCTTTCTCCTTCACTTACTCTCTCTCTCTCTCTCTCTCTCTCTCTCCCTCAAACACACACACACAGACTCCAGGTCCGTCGTGAAATTTTGAACATGTGAGATATGTGACATGATTTATTAGCTTTAGCTGATGATGGATCCCAGAGTCTATGGTGAGAAATGTGCTTGTCAGATGCTCAGTCTTTTTCAGCCATTTCACACTGAAGCACTTATAAACTAATCTCAACGCAGAGAGGAGAGGGGAACAGAGTGCTGCTGGTGTCTTGGCCACAAGACAATGGGAACCATCAAAATAAGAGAAAGGGCCAAGTCCAGACACTCAAAATCGTCTGGATTTACTGGGCTTGACACTCCTTTACTGGGCTAAAAACACCTACTTCAAAACACTGAACCAGCACTAAAAAGCCATATATTTTACAGCATGGTGGCCCATACAAAAACTATGAAATCAATGGGGTTCAGGTGTGCACAGGTGAACTCTCTAGAGAGTGTTCATTTTTGCAATTAATCCTTAATGTTTACAAATAAAATAAAAAATAAAGCAGTTAATGCTGTTGCCTGGGTTTTGTTTTTATTTCTGTTAGTGTATATGTGTGTGTGTGGGACATCCAATGTGCACCTGACACAGAGCTTAGTTGAATTTACAAGCTTGCAAGTTTATTGAGCACTTCAACTGCACACCACACACTACGTTATAAATACCGACCGGCTGACCAAAGTCTCACGCCCCAAAAGTCTGTCTCTCTACATATCTGCTTCTCCACATTTCAAGTTAAGTCAAGTAAACTTTATTTGTATAGCACATTTAAAAATAACACGTATTGTATAAAGAGCTTTCTAGTCAAGGTAAATAGGGTGATAATACATTTAGACAAGAATAAAAAAAATTATAAAAGGAAATATGCAACTAAAACAAATACAATTAAAAGTGGATAGAATAAAAAAAAAATACTAAAAACCTAAATAAAAAAGCAAGGAATAAATAAAAGGTAAAGGGAATACAAACAAAAAAGACAGATAAGTCAAATCTAAAAGTTATCAAAGGGAAATGGGTAATGCATAGATACACTAAATAATACTAAAAGAAGATAAATACAACCAAATAAATGGAAACCAAATGGAGGCACTAATAGAGTAAAACACAATAAAAGGTTAGAAGTAGGAGTAGACTTGACCAAAACCACAAGGCAACCTCAGACTGAACTAAGAGCACCAATAAACATTTTGATGGCCTTAATGGTTTTTTTGGAACTCTGTAGTTCACGGGACAGAATCTGTGTTCAATGTGAAAAAGATGCTATTAAACAATAGTATTTAAATTCGTTTGTATTGATTCTACATTCTGTGATTTTATCTTTAAATATACAAGCCTTAAGAAGAAAAAAAGCAATTAATCCTGATTAATCACAACAAACACTAAATTAGGCTTAGTAATTTGTCATTTCAATGAGTCGTGAAGAAATACAATTCCGAGAGCAATTAATGAGTAGCCTCTGAGGTGTTAGAATGAGGTAAAATATGACAAAGAAATGTAATGTAGACATTCAATTAATAGGATGTCATTGTAACAGACATTTCAATGAAGCTAGTGACTGGATATGTTTTACTGCTGAACGCTGGTGTTTTTAAATGTTTGTTTAGCCCAGTACATTTTTTATTTAATTTGAATCTCAGTTCAGCTCAACTCTTGTGTGACCAGTCCAGTAACTACACTATATATCTTCTGACTCATGATGGGAAAATAAGCGAAGTGTGCAATTACTAAAACTGACCCTGTGAACTTTCAAATAACACTAAGAAATATAGAAGATATAAAGATATAGAAGTGATAAGTGGTTTTCTACACTACATCTTGCTGACGCCACCCGGATTATTACTCAACAAGGAAAAACATAATTCCGAGTAAATGAAAGGCCTTTACTTTACCAAGAATGATTGCATTAATCTGATAATATTGTCAAGTGTAGTGTTTCAGAATATACAGTTCAATAGTTTAACGCCTAGATTCATTTTGATGAAGGTGAAGGTGCAGGTATCCTCATGTTTTTGACCTTGTCTTTTAGGAATGAAATATCACTTTCAATCTGCATGGCCTTCGCTCTTTCGCATGCTTTCTGCAAAACCTAGAAATGCTCCCAGGAAGCAATCTCTGTTGCATGACACTCTCTATCTTTCTCCTTTTCAGCAGACCACCTGGAAGCAATATTTTGAAAGATGAGGTGATATAGTGTCCATCTACTTTCTGTGTGTACATGTGTGGGCCTAGATTTCCTCTGTGAATTCCTGACCAACGGTTTGAAATCTAGATACAGTGTTTTGCGTACTAGTCTGACTCGCCATGACTTTCACATGAATGCCGCTGTTGTTGTTTTTATTTTATCTTTTATTTACCCAGGATGGTATGAGATAGTATACTTTGCCCTTTTTTCCAGTACTGCCTTGCGCACTCACAATCACACAAACTCACACACACACACAAACACACACACACACACACACACACACACACACACACACACACACACACACACACACACACTGTACACACAGACCTGGGAGTTCAAAGTCAGTCTCCTAACCAAAGAGCTCATGGCAGAGGATGACGAGGGTGGGGACTCAAACTAGGGCCACAAAATCTCTTCTGCAGCCTCTACGCCACCGCAACACACCACTGAAGCTTGTGTCAAGACTTTCAGCACCTTATGCAAATGACTAACAAAAGAAATACAACCAAAACACTACCCATTTCCTAGGCAACAGAAGTGAGCTTTTTAGGTGGTCCCACCTTCTTTAGTCCTCGTAGTGGGCCAAGCCAGAATCCCAACATTCTGTCAGCATAATGCACTTAACAGCTGAGTTCATTCAGGAAAAAAGAAAGAAGAGAAAGGAACTATTCCCTCCTTTCCTCTACTCTTCCAGGTTCCATCTACCTCAACAGTGTGATATTTCCCTCCTCTGTCTGCGAAAGGCTGTTCTGTTGCTCCAGAACCCGCTACCCATAACTCCTGGACACTGTTTCCTCTCAGATAGAGGAGGCCCACACCTGTTTGCTTTGACAGTGAGGTGGTGACAGCGGAGACATCAGTCATGTTGATCCATGCCCTGTCCAGCAGCCTACTGCCGCCTCACGTCTCTTATTCCACACCTTCCAGGCCAGGTAGAGGAACGATAGGTGACACATCCGATCTACATCTAGTCTGTATATGGCCTGGATCTGGGCTACATCTGGCTTGGATCTAGTCTACATCTGGCCTGGATCTAGTATTGATTACACAGGTCTGTGTCAGGGCTGGTCCAGAATCATTCCAGTGTGAGCTCCTATCCAGGTTAAGACTATCATGACACTAACTGTACATCTACGGCAGCTAAGAGCAGACCGAGGCTACGTTCACACTGCAAGCCTTCGTGCTAAATTTGGATGTATTGCTCAGATTTCTTTTTTTTAATCAGTTTCCCTTGAACTGGCCCTGCATGCACAAAATAACAAGAACAATGACATCCCACACTGTCATATGATGTAAACATGGAGGCCACGGAAGTTGAAGGTGCAGTGGAAATCAGCAAATTCGTGAGCAGTTGATAATGAGAATAAGGAGAAAGATAGATTTCTAACACCTCACTGTCCCTCCAATGATTACCTCTATCGTCTGTCTTCCATGTTAGAATTCAGAGAGTGACTACCGCCAGCGCAGAGTTGTGATGAATGTCTCTTATGTAATATCTTGAGTGACGTAAAAGTTGCATGAAGCCCTATATAACTGATCAGACAAAAATCTGATTTGGGCCAGCAGTCTGAACATAGGCCTGTCATTAGTTTAAAACTAGGGATCAGTAAAATACATCCAATCCTTTCCTCTCCTATCATCAATGACACTGGGGACTTTTTGACTGTGGTCTGTGAGCCACATATGATGAGTATATCTTCTGGTCTATGTACTCTTTTATAGACTGAATTACAGTTATAGTGGTTAAAGGCATCTCAGTCTGGAAATGAAAAATATGGGGATATCTATACCTCTATAATCATACAGTGAGAGGTTGGGGGGGGGAGAGGGAGGGAGGGAGATCACACAGACACTGGACCTGTGACACCCACCCGATAAAAAGCTAAATCGTGGAATCAGTTTTTTTTCTTCCTCGTGTCTCTGAACTGTCTCGAATCTATAGATCCTGTTCCCATGACGGGCTTTGGCTTTGGCTTTGGCGGAGCCGTCTTCTCGAGCACCCTCAAAAGTCAAACAGCGGGCTGGTCAGGAGCCACAGAAGGCCTGCTGAAGACACGCTCGCCACTTTACAGGCCTGGCGAAGCCCTGCAGCGCCCGACAACTGGGGAAATAAAAAAAGAAAAAGATTTTGTAGGGGGAAAAATTCCTACTGCGGCTTTTTTGTCGTGATTTCAAAACGTCTGCATGGGAACATGTCGTCAGCTTCCATCTTTACATTTGCATGTGATATAAAACAGGAAAACCCAGTCAAAATGATTGGTGTCAAACCAAAGGCTGGTGTGATACATGGATGGGGAATGGGGAAAAATGTATATGTTGGCCGCGCACTTTACAGTGAGGTTGCGGAGAGCTAGACAGTAGCTGACATGTTTACCATATGGAAATGAAGGATAAAATATGGGTTTTCAAAAGATCACAGTCACGTGGACATGCCAGGACAGCCTGCTGTTCCTTGTGCTGTATGACAAACCCATGTGTTCATGTGCTGCTACACAGAGCATGAAGATGCCATTAACATTATGTCAAATTGTTTTACAGAACCCGAGGCCTGATCCCTTTAAAGCAGACGCACAGGTAACAGTGTAAGGAGGGCGGACCTGTCTGTCTAAGGCTGGCCCCTGTAGAGGGACAGAAAGAGAATGGGAAGGATGTGAACATCAGAGACGATCAGAAAAAAATCGCAAAAGGGAGAAGGACATCGTATCTCATTATGAGATCAATATGTTATGTACAGTGAGGTTGCAGACAGCAAGACCGTGGCTGACCAGCTCACCATGTGGAAATAGAGGGGAAATCCGGGCTTTACTAAACTCACACTCCAATGACAGTAACAGGGCTGCTTGCTGAATGAATGAATAACCCATGTGTTTAAGTGTTGGTTTACGGAGCACGGTGGAGACAGGGATAAAAAGAGGGGGGGAGTGTTAATTGCAGAGGAGCAGCTGACCTCGTTATGAGATTACTACGAGCTCAATAAAACTACTCAACACGGCGCCATTCACCACATCTGTGACATCACAGAGCTCCTGCAGAGACAGCCAGCTCTATCATAATCAGCACCTTTAATCTTAGGCTTTTCATGAAAGCCGCTTGTGTGAGTGTGTGTGTGTGTGTGTGTGTGTGTGTGCTGTGTTGCGGCTAGCTGTCTCACAGTAATGGTAACCAGTGTGAATGAGCACAAGTATGAGTATGATTTTTCATAAATGGTTGTATGAGCATAAGTATCCCTACGATTGTTCATAAATGGTTTTATCTATCTTGTTTCTTACTCAAAGCGACAACAACATACAGATGGACATCATTACCATTGCCAGCAAAAAATCAGTTTCATATCAACTGCAAATATAAGTACATTGGAATTGGTATGAAACTCAATCACTACGGTTTAGAGGAGTTCCAAATACATCAGTGTATCTGTATTTGTAGACAAACCATGTCTATGTCAATCTTGAACTTACGGAATACCATGAACTGAAATTTTAGACGTACATGAATCGTAGTTAGACAATGTATGTATGAATCTTATCAGTATTTCCAGAACAAATCTCATATAATTCCAAAATAAAAGTTAAGTGGCCTCTCGAATCCTTGTCTGATATGTCTGCGGTCTGGCACATCTGCATCGCTAGGCTGCTCAGCCTAGCGTGGAGGAAGACGCCTGATGTTTTTCTGTAAACACAGATTCCATAGATAACCCCTATGCTTTAGCGAGATAAAAATTCCCAAAGCTACACACCACACAGATTTTGGGCTGACGGCACAGTAAGAGCGTTGTGGTTATCCATGCCATGGATAGGTCCAGGAGATACGCAGGGTTGCACCCAGCTGGCTCCTTCCCTGGCGGACTGAGGGCCTTAACTTGCTCGCTCACTGGCTCTTTATCCACGCCAGGACAGGCTGTTTTCGTTTCACCCAGACGGATGCACAGATGTGCAGACAGATGCGAGCCGCTGGCAGCTACAGATTAATGTCCGAGGACGGAGAAGGACGATAAGACACTCAGGCCATATGACCCTCAAATCAGAGTTCAGTAAGGCTGTATTTTCATAATCTGTTAGAGAGATAGTCAATCCACTCTCAGCTGCAAATATCATCCCTCATCCATCCTCAACTTAAGCCCTGTAGGAGTGTAGCTCTCCAGAAATGAGTAAGTCCAGGTGTTACATCGTGCCACACCGTATGTGTGTGAATGCACCTTATAGTGGCACCTCGTTCTCATGTCACACTGACAGATTCTTTATTGATAACTCATTGGGTAATTACAGCTGTAACTATTTCTTCAGTACATGAAGTACAGCCAACTCTTACTAATCGCAGTAGCCGCTGTACAGCAAACTAATCTGTTGTTATGTCCTTAGTCATGATGTGTAGTGTCTCACAGCGTACTAATATTGAAGGAATATTGATGCATAGGCGTCATTTATGCTGGGGATGCTGGGAACATGTCCCCAACTCCTTTGACAACTGAAAATACAATCTCCCTACAATGAATAGAACGCTTTTCAAACAAAATGCTTAATCACCAGTGGATAGATGATATTCAAACTGATACAAAAACGAAAACAAAAGTTGTGTGTAACATTAGTCTAAGTGTTACAATGACGCTATTCTTTGATGACCCCCAGAAACGTTGTCTTCCTGGCATGTGTTTTTTTTTTAATTGCCTAACAGAGTTAATGTAACTACAATCCCATTTTTTGTTTGGTTTACCAAGTCCAAATAAAAGAAAATGTCGCTGCGCTATAACAAGTAAAAAAAAAAAAAGTCGGGTTTGGTCTGATGCCACTAGCAACCCTGGCAAGGCTAATCTCATAACTAGCTATCTACCAGTTCATAATGTCTAGCATAAATTGCTCCATAACTGAAATAGCAGTGGACTTACCTGTTTGATACGTCGATAACTTTCATTGGACCACATAAAGGTAATATTACGTTTCGCTGTGTTTGGTTGGTCACTAGTGAAGTGTTCATTGCAAGCTAGTTAAGTTTGTCATTGATGTCTGTGTCTAACATCGTGGAATTAGAGACTGCGCAGGATTTGATGTTTGGGTGTCATCTGTGGACATAAACTTTGCACAGAAAGTATGCACAGGTGATTATGCAATTTTATATAAATGTGCACGGTCCCGCACTAGACTTGACCCTGCACTCTCAGACAAGTGTGGGTTCTAATAATTATTCTAGCATTGCTTGGATTTGGCATGTGTTGCTAGGACATCTCTGATAGATGTTTTCACTGCAGGGGTCTGTATCCTCTGGCCAGTAATTGACAGATACATCCCAATTGTTTTTAGCATTTTAGTTCGCCCTCACAATAATAGCAGAGGTAGACACGTAATAGGCCAGTGACAGGTAGCATGGTGTACAATTCCTGCTATGTCCCCAGAACTTTTCAAACCAATCTGACACCCATGGATTGATGTCTCATTTCAATTTCAGTTCAAATTAGCTTTATTGGTATGACAATTGTTTTGCATTGCCAAAGCATAAGATTAAAACACAATCAATCTTTGATTGATCTCTCTCTCTCTCTCTCTCTGCAGGAGGTAGATTTACAGGATGGATGAAGGCCTGGAGTAAAACTGCATCGGATCTGTGCTTCCTTTTCCTGTTTGACATCAGCGAAAGTGGGGGTATGTCTGATGTAAACAACTATAGGAGATGTTGTTTTTCCACAATTCGCAATTCACAAAAGAATTAGCCCTTTGCTTTACTTGTAATGTGTTATACAACCAAAGTGGAGAGACATTCAAAACCAATTCTTACACACTATCTCAGCTTGGCTTTGTTTGGAAACAACGTTGTGTGAGTGTGTGTGTGTGCAGTTTGTGTGTGTGTGTGTGTGTGTGAGTATGTATGTATGTATGTATGAGTGTGTGTGTGTGTGCTGTTTGTGTGAGCAGCGTGACAAATGAAGACAACAGAACCAACGTGTGAAAGCTGGGAAAGTGAGCAGAGGTCAGAGCAGTTTCTCAGTGAAGGGATCAGAGAGTCTTTTTTCCTCTTCTGTTGGATTAGCCGTACTGGGAAATGAGATCAAGCACGCATTAGCACAGTGACACCTTTGTGCCTTGACTAGAAATACAACCACTCGGTATGTTTGTGGGGGTGGTTGTGTGTGTGTGTGTGTGTGTGTGTGTGTGTGTGTGTATGTGTGTCTGTGTGAGTGTGTGTGTGTGATGATGAGTGAATGTTTTTCAGAATAAATGGTGATGAAAAACAAAATAGGGGTGTTTTTAAATTACATGGTTATTGAAAGGACATCTATAAGCACACAGCCAATATGTGTGTGTGTGTGTGTGTGTGTGTGTGTGTGTGTGTGTGTGTGTATGCATGTATGCAGAGGTATGAGAGGAGCACATGTCTTACTTGTCTGAATTTGTGTGCGTAGTATATATGATGGCCAGGCTATCATTGTGAGTGTGTGTGTGTGTGTGTGTGTGTGTGTGTGTGTGTGTGTGTGTATGTGTTTCAAACAGTGTGTGATTCTATGGTGTCGCTGAGGTGGAGTCTCTCAGAGTGACTGTGTCTTTAGAGCTAATTCAGGGTCTGTTTTTTCCATGGCATAATATTTACCTTCATGTCCGCTGGTCTGAATGAATTCATAGCTACATCTATTTGTACACTTATTCATGAGTGACTCTCATGACACACACACACACACACACACACACACACACACACACACACACACACACACACACACACACACACACACACACATACACACACTCATACCCACACACACTAACACAGAGATGTGTGAGTGAGTGGTGAACAGGAAGACACACACATACATGCTTGCACGCACACACCCACACACACACATGTGCACACACACGCTCACACACACACACACACACACACACACACACACACACACACACACACACACTCACAGCCCTGTGTGTGTGCCCTGCATAGAGGAACTGTAAACACCCGGCTGGTATTTTTAGCCTGGCACGGTTTCTTGCAATGCGGAAGCTGAAGACTCATGGGTACAGGAGCACAAGAGGGGCCATGCATGATGCCCAGAGTCACACACACACACACACACACACACAGACACAGACAAACACACACACACACACACACACACACACATACACACGCACACACGCACAGACACACGCAAACACGCACACCCACACACAAAAACGCACACACACACACACACACACACACACACACACACACACACACACACACACTCATTCTCTTGTTCTCCCCTTTTTCTCTCTGTCCCTTTCCTTTACTCTCTTTCTCTTCTCTGTCTGTCTCTCCTCCCACTCTTTTATTTCCACCTCTCTAATCTCTCCTTCTCTATCCTCCTCTCTCATCTCTCCTTCTCTATCCTCCTTTATCATCTCTCCTTGTCTGCCTCTCTCTCTCATCCCTTCCCTCTCTGCCCCATATCTCTCCTTCCCCCTGTTTCTCAATTTTCCACTCTCTCCCTCCCTCTATCCCCTTCTGCCACTATCCCTCCTTCCCTCTCTCTCTCTCTCTCTCTGTGGCTCTACTCCTCTCTCCCTCTCTCTCTCCCCCAGGGCTCAGGGCAGAGGTGAAGCCGGTCAAGGCTTCTTTCATTCTGCTCCACTGAGGAGTCCTTGTCTCCTCTCCTCTCCATAGGCTCCCCGGCCTCTCTCCTCCCCTCCCCTCCCCTCCCCTCTCCTCTCGTCTCCCTCTCTTCTCTCCTCCCCTCCCCTCTCCTCTCGTCTCCCTCTCTTCTCTCCTCCACTCCATTCCCCTCTCGTCTCCCTCTCTTCTCTCCTCTCCTCCCCTCCCCTCTCCTCTCGTCTCCCTCTCTTCTCTCCTCCACTCCATTCCCCTCTCGTCTCTCTCTCTTCTCTCCTCCACTCCATTCATCTCTCCTCTACTCTCCTCTCCTCTTCTCTACTCCACTCCTCTCTCCTCTCCTCTCCCTTCCCCTCCTCTCCTCTCCTCTCTTCTCGTCTCCTCTCCGCTGTCCTCTGCTTCTCGGCACTTGTCAGTGTATAGTGAGTGTGGCTGGGCTCTCCAGAGGACCCAGTGGTGGAAGGTAAAATAGGCAGCTTGCAAAAAACCACAGCGTTTGTTCACAGGCAGCCTACAGAAAGGATTCCACGTCAGCTGACCATATGTAATTAACTCTTTTAGCTAGGTAGCTATAAAGCTCCATTTGTTCCCTAACAAAATTCCTCTCTCTCTCTCTTTCTCTCTCTCTCTGGGTTGGTCACCGGGGGAAAACTGACTCTATCACGATCGGGCCCTCGGCCTCAGGCCCCGCACTCGCACGCCAAATTGTGTTTGTCTCTTTGTCTCCCCTCTAGAAGTGGCCTGTGGTTCTGGCCGGAGTACTGGAAAAGTGGAGGGAGGCAGAACTTTTTGCGGCTTGAAGGGGGGGCGGCTGGGGTTGGAAGGAGCGGGGGGCAGTGTGGACGGGTTTGGGGGAAGGGGTGGGGGTTGGGGTCAGGGTGGTGAGGTCTTTTTGGGCACGAGAGGGACAATGGCGACACAGAGGCGCGGGGCAGAGACCTATACAAACACACCACACGCACACACACATACACACACCACACACACACACACACACACACACACACACACACACACACACACACACACACACACACACACACACTCACTCACCACATGCACATACACGACGCACACATGTGCACACACACCACACGCACATACACACACACACACACACACACACACACACACACACACACACACACGACGCACACATGTGCACACACCACACGCACATGTACACACACACACACACTCACCACATGCACATACACACACACATACACACACACACACGACGCACATATGTGCACACACCACACGCACATACACACACACACACGACGCACACATGTGCACACACCACACACACATGTACATACACACACACAAAGGCGACATAGGTGAAGAGTTCATGCCAGAGGGAACTGGGGCGGCGTGCGGGATGAGGCCAAGGCTAGGCGCTGCGCATAATTTAAGGGCTCCCAAAGACAAAAGTCAAATAAATCGGCCCGTGGGACCTCCTTAAATGCCCATGGGTGCCCGGGAAGGAGTGTGGAATATCATAACAAACCTTCAGAGCAAAGCGCTGCTGTTGCCGGGAATATGGAATCGTCTGGAAGGTGGGTCTGTCTTCCTGTGGTCGCCGGACAGTATATGTGTGCCTATGTGTGTGCTTCTGTGGCTGACTGTGACCTTCTGTGAATGTGCTCATGCATCTATTTGGGGATCCTATTGACGAAATGCCTATAAGGTCCAGTTGACCAACGTGACAGTCCCCTCAATTTGCCATTTCGCCATTGCACGATCTCCGGAGAAAATGTCTTTGGTCTACTTGGCCGGCTATATCTTTGTTCAGCTATATATATATCTCACAGTAGCCAAGCAGGCATCACATCAGAGGCCAGCGCCTCTCTCACAGCCCACAGACGATCACAGGAAAGCCAAATGAGGTTATTCATTTTCTGGGGTGATGTCATCCCCGAATGCCCTATAATTAGCCGTTTTTTTCCCCCTGGGGTAAGTGATTGGAGGAGACTGCAGCAGCTGGCTGCGGTTCACAATTGCATCGCATGGCTTTGCGGGGACCAGGACGGCAAAGTGGGGTCCCGGGTACTATGGCTCTAGCGATGGAAAGAAACTACTACGAGTTTATTTAAAAAAATCCCAAAAACTTTTACACTTCCACTAATCATTTCTCTGTGTTTGTGCATGTGTGTGAAAATGTGTTTGCATGTGTGTGTTTGCGTGTGTGTGTGTGTGTGTGTGTGTGTGTGTGTGTGTGTGTGTGTGTGTGTGTGTGTGTATGTATGTGTGTGTACGTATATGTGTGTACCAGAAACCCTTTTACTCTCTTGGGTGAATGGTGGTAACCAGGCCGAGATGCCCGATAGAGTTTCTGAATCACACACAGATACTGATAAAGGTAGTGAGTGAGGAGACCCGACCCGAAACCCGAGCCCTGGCGGCCCAAGTAATGGCCTTTTAATGACACTCTCTTCTCCCGCTCCCCGCGGGATGCAGGGATGAACGATTAAAGCAATTGGAGTCTTTCAGATGAAGGCCTTCCTTATGAGCCTGCTGGACAGAGGCACGGGGGCAGGCCTGAATGGCACATTGTAACAAGACATGAGGAACCTGCCCTAAAAGGACGCAGTCAAAGGAGGAGAAAGAGATTGAGATGATTGGCTCTGTAATCGCACTCGTCCTCTCTTTTCCATTAGGCCGACCCCCGACCCCCCCCCCCCCCCCCATGTGGCCCATGGGCTTCTATGGCTGCTCGCGGTAATAATCACTGTGACGGACTCCGCAACCTGCTCATTACGGCCGCGGCTGATACCTGTCATCGCGGTTGGCTCAGCTCAGCGCGCTGTGCCGCAGCCTCTAATTGGAAAGTCGAACATTGTATTTATGGAGCGGGGGTTAAGTGGCTGCAACAAATTGAATGGATTTCCTCTGATATTTACTCAAGATTAGCCCTGGGCCTTCCGAGTCGGCAGGAGCGGGGAAGAAGGGGCCCCCTCACATGGAGGGGGGGAGGTGGAGTATCTAGGAGGAGCTGCAAGCTGAGGAGGCAGATAAAATGACTTGAGCCATCATAAGAAATGAGGGCGATGGAAAGTTAGAGAGAGGTAGAGAAAGAGAGAGATAGAGAGAGAGATAGAGAGAGACAGCGACAGCCACAGGGCATGACACCCCCCCAAGCTGACCCTAATGTCCTGTCCACACGCTGTCAGAACGGGATGGGGGGTGTTACTGGAGGATGACATGTCCTGGTGGCAAGGGGAAGGGATGACAGACAGACAGTCAGAAAAAAACACGCACACACACACACACAGTAAAAACAAACATCATATTCAGTGCATGGTCATGACATATTCTAAATATACATTGGTACCATACCAGTACTAGGTATCTGACTACTCTGACCTAGAGTGTTCTCCAATGTCACTTCACAACCTACAAGGACTCAACAACACCCTCGTGGGGTCCATTGAGAGCAAGGGGACAATGCAGGGCTGAGGGAAGGGTATAATAAAGAGGTGCTTCACTGTCAAGAGCCAGGGTAAGAAAGGGAAGATTGATGAGGCTGATCCGCGAAAGTGGGTCACATGAAGGGTATCCATTCTTCGCTTGACATGCACCCTTGTCGACTAAACTATAGTTTTGTGGGCAACTAAATGATTTTGTAAGGTAAGAAAAAAATCCAAAAGTTTAAAAGTTTTATAAAACTTGAAATGGAAATACTTCTTTATGAACTTTTTCTTTTCAACAAACTGATTTCTCAGGTGTCTTGCCTGAAGGCAGCATTATGCTGTTGCCCTCTGCTGATGGGATTTTAAACTGCATCCTCCAACCATTTAAACATCTCATCTGTAGAGCCCTAAGGCATTTAGTCTAGCATTCTGTGGGACTGCTCTTAAAACTTCAGACTGTGTGTGTGTGTATGTCTGTGTGTGTCTGTGTGTGCATGTGTGTGCATGTGTGTGCGTGTGTGTCTGTGTGTGAATGTGTGTGTATGTGTGTGTTTGTGTTTGTGTGTCTGTGTGTGAATGTGTGTGTGTGTGTTTGTGTAATAGGTGATGGAAAGGAATGCACTGTGACAGGTCCCAGTGCATTCAGATGGTGTCTGTTAGTTATAATTGACTGTATATTATTTGACTGTTTACATGAACAGCTCTTGACAATATGACTAGTTGACAATATGACTATATTTTTAGCCACTAGATGGCAGTACAGAGCTATGGTATATCCTGTTGTGGAAAAACAATCAAATAGAAGCCCTCAAAACGTAGGCCTGAGAAAGTAATGCTTTAAATGTTAATGATCAACCATCACCGTTTCCTTTACAGCTTGCCTCATTTAAACACCTGTGACACCTCAGAAGTATCTCACACTTCCTTTTAACACCATATCATAAAGTGTTGTGACTGTGATGACAGACGTCCTGAAAATGAAGAGAGGCTCTACAGCCCCCATATTAGATATGGTATCATCATGTCTCACTGAACTATGAGTTGTACTCCATACTGTTTGATCAAATCTGTATCGTTGAAGAGTCCAGTTGAGTTTAAGGTTTTATACTAGTGGAACACAGTGGTGGGGTTGGTTGCTATGTTCCAGGTATACCTGTCATACAGTTATCATGTCTTAAGTAAGCCACTACGTACTCTACTATATGTACTGGGAGCTGTGTGCCAATCCATTCCCTACTGGTAGATAACAGCTGTCTTGTTTAGTTGATAGTTGATAGTGTTGATAGTGGTCTTTTGAGGGTTAAAGCCCCATTATGGGAGAATTGGCATTTTTTTGCTACTGGGCTCCTTCTAAAATTGCGGTGTAGCTCACTTTCTCACCACTGTGGTGAATACAAATCACGCTTCGAGACCCCCTAATGCACAGTGGTACACGTGTATTTGTTTGTTGACAAGCTGAGGGATATGGAACCAGCCAAGACAACGGCAGAAGCCGAAGATAGAGTAATATCTCAAGATTTTACACAAATATGACTCTGCAGAGCTTTATTTATTGTGATATCGGAGATGGACACTACCATAACCAAAAGACCCAAAAGTTTTCAGCATATATACATTGTTTTCTAAGCATTTAAATTGGTGACATGATAAAAGGCAGCTTAATATACATTGGACAGAGTAGCCTGAGACAGGACTGAGGTCGATGGCTTTGGGCATCTGGGAAAACTACAAATCTCCGTGAGACAGTTATGAGGAATTATGGATCTCCATTCCATTTAGATAGGACCATGATCTTGTTTGCCTGAAATAGCTGCCCGGAGGCATTACCAAGATGGCAAGACTTGCCTATAAGAACTTTGATAGTATTCAAGTTTACATTTATTCATTTATAAATGAAGAATGGGGTCCAGGCATCGGGCTCTGTAAAGCACCCTGAGACAATTTTATTGTTTTGGCGCTATATGAAATGGATTGAATCGAATTGAATTGAATTTAGCAGACTCTTTCCTCCAAAGCGTTTTACAGTACAGATGTACATTTTCATCAGTATGGGTATCAAAGCCATGATCTGGGTGGCGTTAGCACCTTGCTCTACTTGTTGAGCCACAGGAAGAAGAAGAGATACACTGAAGAGCTGCAGTCAGACACAAGGATGGTTTACCATGATGGATGGATGGATGGATAGATGGATGGATGGATGGATGGATGGATGGAAGGGCAGAGGAAGGGTGGAATGGGCCTCAGTACTCCCCCACAGGCCCAGGATGTAAACACAAGCTGGTAATTGGCTGGAGGAAGTCCTGCACACGTTTGTGATGGAAGACCTCTTTTTCTTTTTCCCCGGTCGCAAAAAAATTCTGCCTCAGTTTTCTGCCTCAAAGCCTTTCATGTTGAAGAGAGTTTTGGGAGTTAGGGAAAAATGCAAAAGTTTATACTCTCTTTGTAGTTCCTCTGAATACTGAAGTACTAAAGAGCATGGCTTGGGGAGTTGTTGTATATTCTCCTTGATGTGATTGACTTTAAGACATGAAATGAAAAGGGGAGAATATACTGTCTATGTAGAATGTTCTCTGCCTATCAGATACATCTTTTGAATACCCAGGCTACACATTTACACACATGCATACACACACACACATATACAAGTGTGTTTACATCCAATAATTAACACATCTGTAGAGCCCTAAGGCATTAAGTCTAGCGTCCTGATGTGTATGCAAGCATACATACACACACACACACACACACACACACACACACACACACACACACACACAAATATATCTTATCTCTTTCAATTTCCCCTTCCCCTCCCTCTGCGCCACATTTTATTTCCCAAGTGGGATCATCTCAAACGATTGAGAGCCTCTTCAATCAAATGGGGATATGAGATGGAAATGGAGAGATATGGAGGTATTAAAGTAGGCCGAGCTGACATTATCAACTGCCCTCATCAAAATGCATCATGAATGGCCCAATTATCTGAAATTGACGGCACTCAGGTAGAGCAGTTTTCATGGAAATGCCTTTGGGACTGTCTCTAAAGATAACGTGTGTCATCACAACGTCTTTTGTTCTTTTCAAAGAGTTATGTGTGTGTGTTTTTGTTTGTGTGTGTGTGTGTGTGTGTGTGTGCATGCATGAGTGTTGTTTGTGTGTGTGTGCTTGCGTGCCTGAGTGTGTGTGTGTGTGTGCATGCATGTGTGCTTGCGTGCGTTCGTGCAGTGTGTGTGTGTGTGTGTGCGTGTGTCTGTGCGTTTGTGTGCGTGTTTAATGCAGTAGATGTTGGGGCTCTGTGGGGTTTTGGAGGGGAATAGATGCAGCACACAGAGGTGATGATACATACTGTATGTCTCAATCAGGAAATCAATAAAGCTGTGGTGTACAGTAGGTGTTTTATTGGTCTACTGTTATGGATTACTTACTGCGTATGTAAGTGCTCCCTCCAGTTCAGAATGGAATATATATATGTGTGTGTATGTAAACTCTCTTCAGTGTGTGTGTATATATATATATATATATATATATACACACACACACACACACACACACACACACACACACACACACACATGTATATGTGTGTGTGTGTGTGTGTGTGTGTGAACTCTCTTCAGTATATATATATATATATATATATATTCCATTCTGAACTGTGGGGAGCACTGAGGCCCCTTAAGATGTCAGGCAGCTTTAATTTCAGGAGACACTTTGTTTTATGTGTTTCAAGAACAATAAAACAGGCAACATGATGACGTTAGTTTTTAAAGTGCTGTTTTAAAGTGCTGTGTTATGGAGCAGGCTATAAAAGAACTTCATGGACGGATTAGGGAAGAGATCTTCTTCTTCAATATGAAGGAAAAAATTAGAATTGGGTGAACATTTCATAGCCTCTTGTGAATAAGGTACTTAGGCACCACAGAGACACAGTTATTGAGCCAGGGATTCCTGCACTCTGAGAGAAATAGCACCATAGATTAGGCAATGACAAGGGCTCAGACTGTGGCAGCCCTGTTGACTGATGGCAGGATTGTTTACCACGAGTCCCTGAAGTGTCTGGAGCTTGTGTCAGCTGCTGAGCTGACATCAATTTACAAAACACCAAACACCAAATTGGCCTTAGTCTGGCTGAATGACCTCAGCTTTGGGAGGTGTGTGTGTGTGTGTGTGTGTGTGTGTGTGTGTGTGTGTGTGTGTGTGTGTGTGTGTGTGTGTGTGTGTGTGTGTGTGTGTGTGTGTGTGTGTGTGTGTGTAACCAGACATGTACGCACACTTACGTACAGAATATGTGCGTGTTTGTGTTTGTGTTTGTGTGTGTGTGTGTGTGTGTGTGTGTGTGTGTGTGTGTGTGTGTGTTGTAAGGAAGTGAGTAATAAATGCTGAATCGGTGAGCCTACAGGCCAGTGCTCCACATGAATCTACAGCAGGACATTTTTATTCTCAGCATCTCTCTCTCTCTCTCTCATTCATTTTCCAGCTCTCTCTGTATTTGTTTACTTCTCTCTGAGTCCTCATCCTACTCTCTCTGTTACCCCCCGTCTCTCTCTGTTGCCCTCTCTCTGTTACCCTCTGTCTCTCTCTGATGCCCTCCCCTTGTCTCTCTCTGTTGCCCTCTGTCCCTCTCTCTCTCTCTGTTACCCTCTGTCTCTCTCTCTCACTCTCTCTCTGTTGCCCTCTCTCTGTTACCCTCTGTCTCTCTCTGATGCCCTCCCCTCGTCTCTCTCTGTTGCCCTCTGTCCCTCTCTCTCTCTCTGTTACCCTCTGTCTCTCTGTCTCTCTCACTCTCTCTCTGTCCCTCTCTCTCTCTCTGTTACCCTCTGTCTCTCTGTCTCTCTCACTCTCTCTCTGTCCCTCTCTCTCTCTCTGTTACCCTCTGTCTCTCTGTCTCTCTCACTCTCTCTCTGTCCCTCTCTCTCTCTGTTGCCCTCTGTCTCTCTCCCTCTTTCACTCTACTTCTTTCCTCTGCTGTCTCACTGCCCATCGCTCTCCCATCACTTTTTCCTCTGTATTCCTTTCATCTCTCTCATCTCTCTTTCTCACTCCCCATCTCTCTCTCTCTCTCTCCTTACATCACCCCCCATGCCCCCCTCCTCTCTTCCCCCCTCTCTCCTCCTCTCTCTCCTCCTCTCTCCTCCAACCTCCCAAGCTGTGAACTGTGAGCTCCTCTCAGAGAGGGGAGTTAAAGGCACCCTCCCCAGGGGAGTCCCCATAGAGCCAGAGGCTTGAACACCTCCCAGCAATCACTCCTAGATGCATGTCAGCACATCTCTCTCCCTCTCTCTCCTCACTATTTCTTCCTCTCTTTCTCTCTCTCCTCACTCCCTCTCTCTTTAACTCTCTTTCACTCTCGTCCCACCCTTCAGTTTCTGTGACGGGTTGTCTGTGTCTCCTATTGACTGTTTGGTTAGGACTCACAAGAGTCACAGATGACATTGATTGACAGATCAAGCCCAGACATGACAGTGCTACCTGTGTTGGAAGCTTTATTTTGCCTTCGGCGTGCAAAAGGCAAGAAATTGAAAATATACATCGCCATGGTGATGAAGACTGGACACTTTGATATTATGTGAGTATATAAGAAGTGAAAAATTCCCTACACATCAAATTATTAAAAATTCCATTCATCACACATCTCTAAGGTGAAGCCATGGTATTAGGACGTTACCGTACATTTTCAGCACATTTTACCTTCGGTTGATGGAGAGTCAGGAGCTGTTTTTCTAAAACAGCCTCCTCCACTCAGCCAATGGAGGATATGCATGGATTGCCACAGACTCACTTTGTCAGTATATGAAAGATTTATGGGGGTCTTGTGTGATAAACGCTGCCACCATTTCATTGTTATTTGGGTGGAGTCACTAACCTAATGCTGAGAGAAATGAAGTTGAATGGGTGACTTCACATACTATGTGCTCTATGGAGAAGACTCAAGACTTCTCCCATTGCTGATACCTTTAGTACTCATTTGCATTTTTATACTTTTATACAAGTGCAACCAACTGCCACTGTCAAGAGCGGCAACATTTTGCCTGCCTCTATTTTCCACGTCATGAATGTCAAACAGCTGCAGAATATAAATGCATTGCATAAATATAAAAGAGATTAATAGACCCCCCACATGAAGAGTTTAATACATGAAAATATTTGTAATTCCTCCCTTCACATAGGATGTGGTTGAATATTTGAATATATAAGGAGAGGGACCCCCCATACTGCTGTGTATGAATATTTAATAGAAGTAATCATCATATCAGTTCTTCCTCGTTCCTGCAGTGCAGTGTGTGTGTGTAGGTGTGTATCTTCCTGTGTGTGTGTGTGTGAGTGAGGGAGTGTGTGTGTGTGTGTGTCTTCCCGTGTGTGTGTGTGTGTATAGGTGTCTTCCTGTGTGTCGACCCCCTGCATGTGGCTCATCAGCACAAAAGACTGTAATGTTTACTCCGCCGTCGAGACAAAAGGAGGCATCTGTCTCATCTCTGTTCCCAGCTGTTCACAGACGGCCACGTCACGCCACCTCCTCCGTCTCCGTCTCCGCAGACAATAATGAATGGGATGAGCAGTCTGGGAGAGAGGAGCTATCTCTTCCAGATAAACTTCTCAAACTGTCAACCAAAAGATGAGACCCGATTGTGCTGAAAAGATTGGGTGAGCTAGTGACAACATTAGGGTAATGAATCGTCTGTAAATTATTCCGAAATGAGTATTTTTGACACTACTGGTAACTGAAAGATACGATAAAACTAAAATTAGTTATAGAGGTAGTGCGTCTCTTTCTATAGAAACAGCTGATATTAAACTACTATTGTTTTGCGCATTATGCTTCACAGTATTTTCCTTCATCGTTAAAGATCTAAATGTGTAAATTTGTAAGTCGCTTTGGATAAAAATATCTGCTACATACAAAAAAGAAGAAAAAAAAATAGGAATACAGCACACTGTAATGCTGCCTAAACACTGGCCACACCTCTGCTTGAACAGGCACTTTGCCCTCTTTTCCTTCTGGCCTGCAGATTTCTCAGTGACTTTATGGTAGTCATCTCGGTCACCAGTCTCTGTTCCACTGACAGCATGGCCAATGCATCCAGCCTCAGCTGGATCACCGTGTCTCTGAGAGACGTTTCAGTTCTTTGTTTCAATTTCAAAGGTTTAAGCCTTATCTCAGCTCAGCCTGGGCTTTCATACAGTAACTGTGACTGAGAGAGCAAAAACACTTCACTTGAACCCTGCTTCATAAGACTAACCACTGACCTCATCAACATGCTATAGCAGATGCCATACACTGTCATAAGTCATCATCATGTAGTGCAATGATTTGACACTGTCAAGTTCATTTTCAGTAATTTCCATGACAACTCTCAGAATTGTAAATGCCATGATTAGCTTATGTTACATGCCACTAATCTGCCATAGCATCACACTGTCATGGCAATTAGTGATTACGGTGACATGTCAGTGTCATTGTACACTCACTGTTATAACTTCTTATGACAGCATATGACATCTGGCCTGTCAAAATAATGACATGGTTATGTAGTTCTTATGATGCATATGAAGCATTACTAAAGCTCCTCCTGTCCCCACTGATCCTGTTTGTCCCTGATCTTCCTGCCGTGTCTCCCTGTCCTGTCCTGGCCTGTCCTGTCCAGCACTGCTGCTCGCACACACTCATCAGGCATCATTAGTAATTACCGTCAGCAGCCTTCCATGAACACAGACGAGCCCTCGCGCTTCACTAACCCCTGGGATAGTCATTAAGATAAGACCACTTTCCTTTTCCCTTTCTCTCTTTCCCCATATTGTCTGAGCAGACACATGTTCCACTAAACAGATCTCTGACAGCGTTGGAAACCACCTCATTAAATAACCCCTCCCCCCCTCCTTGTCTGCAGAGAATGGTTAAAAGGCTGTGCACACTGCCATCTGTAACTATAATGGCAACTGTAACTATATCAGGCATGAGCATTCACACAGACCAACCATAGGGAAAACCTCTCAGAAAAAGAATTCATGTTTTAATGTGATACCTGTAAGATTCGATGTTTCTGATGGGCTGACATTTTGTTTTATCATTCACATAATTGCTTTGAAAGCGATGCCCAACTCATTTCTTCATGTTGTAATTGTCATACAGTATGTGTGGTGTGGACGTTGCCATTGTTATGAGCTAGAGCCGTACTTAAACGTGAGCATTTACAGTTATTGTTTTAGCTGTCGTTGGCAGCGTGGAGGGCCTTCACCCTGAATCAGGGCCAGGGCTGGGCCAAGTCCATACCGTGGTTGACTCCTGTCTGACCCTCAGAGGGACCGAACACTGACAGGTCAGTTTCTGAGTCTATTATAGTATTCTGAATACCATCTAGAGTCCCTACTATTGATTACGATGAGAACCCATAGACGAGTTCCACTGTGGGTAAAACAGCAGACAAAGGAGAATGTGTGCTCCTTTGTGGTTGTGAACATACATATGATTCTTTATTTATTCCTTTTTTAGTGCCAATTTGTTTTTATTTGCTTTTATTTTTTATTTGTTACATCTAAATGTAGTATATCAGGAAAGTCTTACTGTTTGTGCTCTGAAATCAACCATAATGTCTTTGATTTCAAAAGTCAATCTTGGATTGGACTATCAAGTATGATTAAAGCTCACTAATCAATCAGTAGTTGGCATTCTGCCAGGCTGTGCTGCATCTCTGGACACATGATCCAGCTGTCTGTCAGTTTCTCTGATCAAATGCCTCAAAGCGATTACCATGGCAGCAGATCACAACAGTTGCACATCACAATGCTCACACAGCACATCAACAGCACATCACAAGGTTACACAACGCAAACGGCAGCAGAACACATCACAAAGGGCAGAGATCGCATTACACAAAGGGCAGAGATCACAACGGTTGCAGATCACAATGGCTAGACAGCACAACAGCAGATCACAATTCATCATTAGCTATAATGAGGTTAAACAACTTGGAAGTAGCATAACTAAATAGGTGAGGTGGTGCCATAAAGAATGATGTAGTTCTCACGAGAGGTTTCAAGCCCTGTCCACGAAAATGACATACTGACATACTTGGCGTGTTGTGGCAGGAGCACGGATGCCGTTTAAGTCAGTGTACCACCAAAATGATTTTGAAGCTGTTATTTTAAGGTAAAATTGTTACATATTGTTTCTTTAAATAGCCTATTGTGAACCAATTATAATACACACGCACTTGCACATGCACTTGCACATGCACTTCTAAACAAACTCTTAAGAAGGCTTTATTTTGATTGAGGTTAAAAAGGCAATTGTTTTAATTAATGTTTGGAGCCCTAGTTTTCAGGTAATATTGACAGGCTTATTCCTTAAAAAGTTTAAAATAAAGGTTTTTAATGTCATTTTTTTCTCTCCCTCTCTCTCTCTCTCTCTGTGTATCTCCTCTTCTCTGTGGATGTATCAGTCATTCTTTCCCATCTACCCTTTCTAGTTTTATACTGCAACACACTGTTGTGTGTAATTAATGTGTGGTGCATTTTTCATTCCAATAGCCCTCCAGCTGTAACGCATGTTGTTCTGGGTCTCCTGCCGTAGCAGTGCCGTTGTGTGGAATAATTGAGAGTAGGTGAGAAGGCTGGGCTGCCTCTGTGCCTTTATTTTGTAACCAGCACGTATTAGTCTCCCCAGACTGAGATTGCAGACTGCTATTATTACATTCAATAACACTGAGAGTGACTGGAAGAAGGGAAACAATAAGAGGAAAGCCTGCTGTTCCGAACCCCTCCATTTGCTGTAGGGGCTGAAGAAGTTTTAATTAACTGATTTGTGCCGAAGTGGCTGGAGTAATCATTAGCAGACATGAACCCTGGTGGGCCTGTTTGTCAGACAAACACGGCAAGCTTTTTTTCTGAAACTTTATTAATCTGGGATGATCAGAGAGCCCTTTTTAAAATATATATATGATTGAAACACATGGCCTCCCGCTAGTTGAGCTGTCCCGGGATTTCCAAAACTTTATTTTGTGGCAGAAGTGTGGGGGGGTTTGAGGACATTTCCATGGAGCGCATGTCTTGCTTCTAAAGCAGCTCTGACAGTGTGTCAGGGGCCTGCTGCGGTGAGCTGTCTCTGTGCAAAAGCGTTTCTGCTTCATTCTGTGCTGATGTTGACGCTGTGCAGGAGCCTCTGGGTGGAAATGTGTGTGTCCCACTGATGCAAACACAAGGCAGATCTGGTTTTTACTCGGCTAATCGCCAGTGTCAGGCACAGCAGTGGTGCCCGGACAGTCTTTCTGATGGCATCACACACGACAAAGAGGATGAGGAGGGTCTGGAGAAGAAGAGAAGAGAGAGATGCTAAACTCTGTGGGGATGCTGGTGATATACAGGGGATGACGAAACAAATGTCTGGCAGTCTTGGTTATGGCCGGACAGGAGAGCCTGGAACAACAAAAGGGTAGTCTGACCAGCAGAAGGGGACCAGCAGAAGGGTAGTGGGACCAGCAGAAGGGTAGTGAGACCAGCAGAAGGGTAGTGGGACCAACAGAAGGGGACCAGCAGAAGGGTAGTGGGACCAGCAGAAGGGTAGTGGGACCAGCAGAAGGGGACCAGCAGAAGGGTAGTGGGACCAGCAGAAGGGTAGTGGGACCAGCAGAAGGGGACCAGCAGAAGGGTAGTGGGACCAGCAGAAGGGTAGTGGGAACAGCAGAAGGGTAGTGGGACCAGCAGAAGGGGACCAGCAGAAGGGTAGTGGGACCAGCAGAAGGGTAGTGGGAACAGCAGAAGGGTAGTGGGACCAACAGAAGGGTAGTGGGACCAGCAGAAAGGGTAGTGGGCGATTCAGAGGGAACCCCACCTCTGTGTGGAGTGAGAGCAGAACATCAGTCAGGAAATACGAAGTAGAACCTAGATTGTGCTCCACTGGGCAGAAACATGTACTGATTCTCAGTATCCCTGTCTGTGGATTTTCATTCATGTTCATGGTACCCATTGGCCTTGCCCAGACCAAGAGCACCATTTCCCCAGATGGAACACGGTTCGGCTGCTCAACCAATCGTAGCGTCGGTTCCTTTCAAACACAACCCTACACAGTGGAGTCTTAATTGGTTTCTATTAAATAGATATCGAAGTTTTCTTACCACAAATAAGTCATTGCTGGCTTGCTTGTGTTCTGAATTAGAGGGCACCCTCCTTCCTTTTACCCTTGGTTAATTCAGACTCTGTGTTTGGCTGGAAATGAGTTAGGGCAGGTGAAACGTGCTCTTATCTGGCGGCTGGCGGCAAGCGTGCTATTGGCTCCGGTGAGGTGTTTGTGTTTTTGTGGGTGCCGGGATGGCAGGAGGACGCTGGATGTGTTTAATGTGCGGCTCCTGTGAACAGCATGGGAGCACAGCTAGCGGCAGCTGGGGAACAGCCAGTTCCTCAGCTTCCTCTCTGAAAAGACGTGCTGGAAAACAATTACATTTTTTCCGCAAGCTCTGGGCATCAAAAAATATTTGCGATTGCCACTGTTGCGTGCAGTTTTTGGGTGTGTTTAGTGACTTGTACTTTTTTTTGTAAAAGTTTGCTTTTGTCCAAAATTTGGAGAAACAGATTGTTTTGCTTGTCACTAAAAACGAAAAAAGAAGGTGGGTGAGCAATTAAATCCTCTGTCAAACCATGCCAAATGCATTTGCTTGAATGCCATCTCTCTATGCACCGTTGGACTGATGGAAATGACAATACATATTTACTCATTTGAAAATCCGGCCCTTTTCCAAAATGTCTCTTTAACATTAGGGGACACGTGTAACATTAGGGACATTAGGAGAACTCCGTGGCCAGTGTTATGTTATGATCAATGATCACATCATTGTAACAAAGCGATCCATGTTAATGTGTGTGTTTGTGTGTTTGTGTGTGTGTGTGTGTGTGTGTGTGTGTGTGTGTGTGTGTGTGTGTGTGTGTGAGAGAGAGAGAGAGAGAGAGAGAGAGAGAGAGAGAGAGAGAGAGAGAGAGAGAGAGAGAGAGAGAGAGAGAGAGAGAGAGAGAGAGAAAGCATGGGGTGGTATGTCAGGGGGGTCGGGAAATGAAGATGAGGGAGCAGTGCAATTTGCTGAGAGGAACACAAAGGCGTTGCCATGGCATCCAGGAAGAGAGAGCAGGGCCCAAACCAGTGGGAATGATTCTCATTCTATGCTTTTGTGCTGGCAATCGCTACATTTCTCCTACCAGCTGAGGAGCCCCTCAGCATGTGATGACATAAAAACAGCGTGATAAGGTGGCCAGAGAGGCAGTGGGATTATATTAGGGGTCAGTATATATCGTTGCCCGTAAGCAATTTCTCATATTATATGTTACTCACATGTAGTACTGCCACACACCATAGTCTGTATAGATCTGGCATTGATTCAGAAGTTCTCCAAAGTGCTTGTGTGGAAAAAGTAGCAAAGTCAGAGACACATAGTCAAAGAAACAAAACATCTTCTGTTAAAACATGAATCTTTGAAACAAAAACATTTACAATAGCAGTGATGACCTTTGATTAGGTGGATGTCATTGGTATCATCATGAAAATCATATCCTTGTTATCTTTATTCAAATACCCTTGTGCTGTTTTTGCCTACAGGTTGGAGTTTATAAAGCCTAATATTTGATTAGTTTGATTATCTGAGTTTACAAAGCCTAATATTAGTTTGATTCTCTGAGTTTAAAAAGCCTAATATTAGTTTGATTCTCTGAGTTTACAAAGCCTAATATTAGTTTGATTCTCTGAGTTTAAAAAGCCTAATATTAGTTTGATTCTCTGAGTTTACAAAGCCTAATATTAGTTTGATTCTCTGAGTTTATAAAGCCTAATATTAGTTTGATTATCTGAGTTTACAAAGCCTAATAGTAGTTTGATTATCTGAGTTTAAAAAGCCTAATATTAGTTTGATTCTCTGAGTTTATAAAGCCTAATATTAGTTTGATTATCTGAGTTTAAAAAGCCTAATATTAGTTTGATTCTCTGAGTTTACAAAGCCTAATAGTAGTTTGATTCTCTGAGTTTAAAAAGCCTAATATTAGTTTGATTCTCTGAGTTTATAAAGCCTAATATTAGTTTGATTATCTGAGTTTAAAAAGCCTAATATTAGTTTGATTCTCTGAGTTTATAAAGCCTAATATTAGTTTGATTATCTGAGTTTAAAAAGCCTAATATTAGTTTGATTCTCTGAGTTTACAAAGCCTAATATTAGTTTGATTCTCTGAGTTTATAAAGCCTAATATTAGTTTGATTATCTGAGTTTACAAAGCCTAATATTAGTTTGATTCTCTGAGTTTAAAAAGCCTAATATTAGTTTGATTCTCTGAGTTTTGTACACTCATCCATAACCAACTCCCAGCATGAAGATGCAAATGCCAAATGAAACTGAGCATATGTGATTTATCGACAAAGTTTAGAGGGATGGCAAACTTTACTGGGCCCCCTGCACATCAAAAAAGCGGCTTTCAGATCCAGCAATGCTTCTGTCAGTGCTTCTGTCAGTGCTGCCGAAGCGAATCGATCAGCTCAGTAGGGAGGCAGGCGATGTAAGATGGAGATCTGAGAGGCAGATTACGCGCATGTGGGGGCGTCGCCTGCCCCAAAACTCCCCAAATTGAAGTCACACACAGAGAGCTGGGCTTGAATTTCAATCCGTTCCCCCTCAGCGAAAGTGTGCAACTGCTGGTTTTTCAACTGCAGTTTTCAGAAATAAGACCTTTCAGTGGTGAGTGGATGTGCTAACCGAGCCGCAGCAGTACATGTTTAATTTGGGCTTTTGTTTATTTCTGGTAGCTGGACGGAGACACTAAAATCTGCTTCCACTGTGACACCCCGCTTTTCATTAAAGCCTCACGACTCTCTCAGACAGTGGACATCCACGGGTGATGGCACAGCCAGACAAGTAATGATAATGCAAGTCTCAGTCACAACCGGCAACACACGCAATACAATCATTTCCGATAAAAAAAAGTGTTTCACCAACGGTGATTTTCTTAAATGATTCTTTTGTTCAATATATCCCATCCAGTTTTATGTAAAACACTTTAAATTGCAATTGTGCATGAAATGAGCTTTAGAAATAAACTTGGCTAAAACGTAACTATCCAAATAAACTAACCTTGCCTTGCCTCATATTATCCTTCCCAGGTTAGGGCAAATCCAATCCCTCATCACTGACTTTGTTGTAAAGTTGATTTATACATCAGTCCATTTACAGGGCTATTGAGTTGTGGGTTATCAGAGGGGTCAGTTTTACTTTCAGATGGACTTCACCTATGATCATTTACAGGGCTAATGGCAGATCATTCACCAACAGATTTAGCCTATTGTAATGTATTTCAGACCTCACTAGGATAAGTGTAAGCTAAGCAGTTTAATAACAGAGATATTGCTATCTGACCTCGACTGATTTACTGTCTGACCTTTCCAGTCGGGTAATGGGTAATTCCACTGCCAGGATATCAGTATAGGTACATTAAAGCAGCAGATACTTTCCATGCTAATCTTCTTCCAATACAAGACAGGAAAGCATTTTATCGATGTGGGGGCTCCCTTGGGATCAGACTAGTGACCTTAGGGCTATTAACACCTTGTAATCAGTTGACCTTCAGGAATGTTTAGGCAAGACAAGTTTATTTATATACACCACATTTCATACACTGGGGCAACTCAATGTGCTTTACGTAAATAAAAGCAAAAAGGAACATAATGGGAAAATAAAGACAAAGTGCTTAAGAGTGCAAATCAGTAAAGGGTACAAAAATATTTATAAAAAAAAACATTATATATATATATTTATACATTTGAAAGAAAGTACAAAGTACACAAAGCAACTCAATGTGCTTTACGTAAATAAAAGCAAAAGGAACATAATGGGAAAATAAAGACAAAGTGCTTAAGTGTGCAAATCAGTAAAGGGTACAAAAATATTTATAAAATCAAACGTTATATATTTGAAAGAAAGTACAAAGTACACAAAGTAGAAATGAAAATAACAAAGATATGAATACTTAAAAGAAAGTACACATTACATAATTAAAAGATAAGTAATATAAAGTGTAAGAATACACAGCAAGTTTTAGAGCTCAATCATAGGCACATGAAAAAAGACCTTCTGACAGTTTGTTCCAGTTACATTCAACATAACAGCTAAATACTGCTTCACCATGTTTATAGAGGTCATAAGAGGTCATAGTGGATATGAGGTGAGATTTGGCTCCATTTGGGTTCAGCTTTCCTGCATTCTCTTTTCAAGGCTTCTACCATCATGGTGTCTCGCCATGGTGCTTTCTGTCTGACCAATTTTCTGGACTTTTGCAACAATATCCATAACACTTGACATTTTAAAGGTAATGTTATCCATGAGTACATCCGACAGTAGTTCAGCAATATAATTTGCAGAGTCCTTTTGGGATCTATAAATGGTTTAACATAATATTTTGGGAGCACCCTTCAATATCAAACTGAGGTATTCACAAGAAATGAAATGACCAAGTGTAACCTTTTTGCACTGAAATGTATCTTGCAGCTACTCCTCCTCCCCTCTTGCCAGTTCGGCACGTATTCATACAACTGAAATGTTCTGATGCTGTCTTGCTGAGAACTCGCACTGCTGCCTTCTGTTAACCACGTCTCAAAAAGAAGGAGAACATCAAAATTGTAGGATACTATAATGTCATTAAGTAAAAATGATTTATTTAGCTAGAGATTTAATATTACACAGAGCCAGCTTGGTAGAGATAATAGGGTCCCTGGGGCAGTCTGCAGCTGACCTGAAACAGGTAACAGATTAGACTGGGTTACCTCGTAAATTGAATGCACTTGATTTCTTCTATTTCTAAGTCGATTTCAGCACCAGAATAAAGAACATTCTAGACACGCTGGGTCCCAGCTTCTTCACAGAAAAGCTGTTAGTACCATCTCCACTACAGCAGGGGCCCTGAACACCAACAATCAATGTTTTGTACGCTGCCGCTGCTATCAGAAGTGCTCAGTGAGCTTTCTGCGTTGCCAAGGGAGCTAAAGGACAAGGCTGCTGCTGATGGAGTTGAAGTGACATTAGAGATTTTTCCGAACGAGGAGGGGACAGGGGGAAGGGAAGGGAAGGGAAGGGAAGGGAAGGGGTGCCCTGTGTTTTTTGGGGAACTTCTGGCTGGCAGAGATGGAGAGTAAGTGTTTAGACCAAGCACACACACCAGTTCCTCCAGTTCTCTGAGGATGTGGAGAGTGAGAGGGTGGAGGATGAGAGTGTGGAGGATGAGAGGGCGGAGGATGAGGGTGGAGGATGAGAGGGTGGAAGATGAAGGTGGGGTCTGCGGTGACTCTGCTGGTGACTGTATCCCTGGTAACTGTTTCAGTGTCAGAAACTCTGCCCGAGTCATGTTCTCCACAGCTGGGGATAATGGTTGACAACCAACCAATCAATCAAGTAATTAAAAACTATTGAGTATTTCATTGCTGTTCTATTCAATCATCCAACAACGAGTACGGCAAAAGGAAGTGGAAAACATTATGTTCAATTCCCTTCTTGCTGTTGCAAACACTACATTAGTTTGACCATGACCAAAGGTCTGAAATGAGGCAGGAGAAGCTTGCATATAGACCCTCTCACCTGTTGGATTCTTTTCTATATTTAGGCTACTATACTTAATTCTAAAAGGTGGTCTAGTGGGTTGTCTCAATCAAGGAAGCTGGAGCGGTTCGGATCAGAGCCAGAGATATTTATTGTCAGACAAGAAATATCACTAAGTACTTTTCTGAGTCTAAGTGTTCTGAGTTGAGCAGAGTTCTGAGAGTCGCCGCGTGTCGGGGTCGTCTTCAGGAGATGGTCCTTCCTTCCTCTGCGAGCTGCTCTGATCCCCGTCGCTCCGATCTGATTTCCTGAGCCTCGGGCACAGGCTAATTTAACTGGTGGCATTACGTAACCGAAATGGAATGCATAACAATCTCTAACACACACACATACACTACGTAAACCGACTGAAATGCATAACAATCTCTAACACACACACATACACATACATATACCATGACAGTCCATCAATGTCCTTCAGCCTAAGAACCCAGGCGCCAGGAGGAATCTTGCACAACATAATTTGGGCCTACGGGCCTGGTAAGGGTGGAGGGACATACACAAGATATCTGTACATGAGAAATATCACTGGAATCTAACACACCTTATCAACACTACTAATATGTGACTGTGACAGTTTAATTAACTTGTTCTATTCCCTCATCTTGCTGGCTAGCTTAGATTTCACAGATTTACAACTTGTTTGATTGTTTTATTGTCATCAAATCAATTCCAAATCCCACATGTCCCACAAGAATGGCACAGATTCACAACCTGTGTGATCTTATTGTTTGTTTTTATTTTTGTTTGTCAACGACCACAGATCTTCTACGGTGAAGTCTGGTGCGGTGTCTGGCTTTCACAGGTGAACTAAGGCAACAGCCCCGGTGACCTAAGGTCCCTCCGACACCTCTCCTGTGGTCCTCATGGCCCTCTCCCAGTCGTCACATCAAGGTGACACGCTGAATCAGACGAGACCTTTGAGAGCTGAGGAAAACTGAGCGAGCGAAAATAATAATGTCTGAGCAGAGCTACAGATTCGAGAGACAGAAAAGAAAAAGAGAGAAAAAAAAACATGATATACAGAGAAAGAAAGACATAGAAATTGAGTCATTG
>NC_045170.1:22477469-22614969 GCF_900700415.2 Clupea harengus | reverse complement strand
AAAACAGTCAATACTTCACTTGCAGATGCAGATTGATGTAATAAAACCACTCTTTTCCCACTACATGGCGACACAGTCTGTTCAATGCCAGGCCGACACTCCCCTATGACAATGGCATCCACACATGCTTCCTCTATCTCTCCATCCATCCCTCTCAAGAAAGGAGAGCTTGTCTTCCCTCCACAGGATAGTGGGTCAGTATGTCTCTATTCAACTCACGTCAAAGTGAGGTGGAATGTATTGTTTTTGTGTTTGGGGAGATCATCTTCCTTTAGATATTTAGTTATTAGATATTAGGTGATAGCAGTCTTCTGTTTGTCTTGTCTGTCCACAATAGGGTTTCTTCCAAATGCAGTGCCATTTGGTAACCCTTTTAGTCACCTTTGTGGCATCTTCCCTCCCTCACTCACTCACTCACTCTCACTCTCTCACACACACACACAAACACACACACACACACACACACACACACACACACACACACACGCACACTGCACTTACAAAACCTTTTATAAGCTGTAGGTGAAAAACTCCACTTCTCCCCCCCCCTCTCTGAATCTGTGGGTTTATGACTGTACACATGTGCATGTGTTTTTGTATCTGTTTGTTTGTGTGTGCTGTTGTGTGTATGTTTGTGCACACTTACGTGTGTGTGTGTGTTTGTGTCTGTGTCGTAATAGCCTCACTTCCAGACCTGCAATTATGACTCATTTAAAGCATTGGGATAATAAGGCATATAAATGCTTTAGGAGTGGTGAGTGAACCATCTAATGAGCGTCTCAGGCTCGCCACCCTTCTCTCTCTGTACTCCTCCGACACCACCAACCCCACACTCACGCACACACACACACACACACACACACACACACACACACACACACACACACACACACACACACACACACACACACACACAAGGATCAGCGTGCCTAATGACAGGTTTCTGTGGATACCAACTGGGTAAGCAGTGGGTGCGTTCAGCCTCCTCAAGTGTAATCAGCTGCCTCTAGTGTGTGCTGTCAGGCTGTGTGCAATGCCCTGAGTCTAGAATGCCATATTTAAACCAGGGCCGGGTCTCCCAGAAGCATCGGGGGCCTAAGAGGTTTGTTGAATCCTTCTTACGAATCATTTTACTGTTTCCCGAAAGCATCGGAACTAGTGCCTGAAACAGCTCGTAGATTTACGTGAGTTCCGGAGTGGTCAGAAACAGCTAAGAACTCCTTAATAGGGACTTCTCACTGGGTCCCCCAGCAGGACATACAGGGAAATTACAGCTAACCTACAATTACATTCATCAAAGTTATTGCAACATTAAGTCCCCATCCTTTATTAGATTTTATTGTACTCAATAAACCTTTAGCTTTTTTCTTTTAATAAGCTATTTTAAACTCATAGAAATGTGATTAACTATGGATACATAAATGGCAAAGTTATGAAATGAGACAATGGAGTTGTCATTGATTCCATTTGTCTAAGCTTATTATTTTACCATTGATGTATTGGGGCATATTGTAGCCTACATGCAGGAGGGCCTAGGACTAGCACATAAGTTGGTGCAGAAAGTGGAAGAGATTGAGGAATGGAGTTCCATCAGAGAGAAAAAACAACATAATAATGAATAAGCGTTCGAAAATATCAAATACTGAAATAAAACAATGGTGAGAGCACTGAAAACTATGCTTTTCAAAAACGCTGCCCTAGGCGGATACATTTGAAAACTCCGGGTTCGCGTTGTAGCTGGACAGGGGAGACGTTCGATGGCAATGGCACTAGGGGTAGCTTGCATTTGAGAGGCTATAATGTCAAAATAAACATGGAAGGTGAAATGAATATGCTGTTCTGTCTCTACAATTTACTTATCTCGTTTAGTTAGTGTACTTAAGGTACAAGTACTTTTCCTGAATAGATACGCGTTACTCCTACGCAGAAGGTGAGCACTGTACTCGGTGTGCTTGAACGATGGGTGGAAAAGGCAAAGAATACAGTTTAAACCCTACATGGAGCGGCGATTCTGGGTTCCGGCGATTCTGAAGACCTGGCCGAACAGCTAGCTGGTGGGATAATTTTTTATATGCCTATATTAAATGATGTATCAAATATAAACATTTAAACAAATAACATTTCTGATGTTCGTCAAATTTCTCGCACGCACATAGTTTTCATTTAGCAGCTGATACGTCATGCTAAAACACCTCTTGTTTCGTTAGAAATGGAACAGACCTGGTGTAGACCTGCTTTTATGAGGCGGAGAATTCTCACGCAAATTAGAGACGCGCTCAGGCAGTTTTAGTAAATACAACGGAATACATAATTAGGCACACTTTACGCATCTCCTCCCATCTCTTAGCCGCGAACACCCACTTTCCCTTATACCCTCCCAGCAGCGGGCAATCTGCGTTTTTACTCAAGTGCGCCGCCTTTGTAAATACGGTTCCATGTCTTTACCTAGCCTGACGATGTCATACTCATAATTCTAGTCAGAATATGAGTCTGATACCACTCCATTGGGCTGTGATTATGGGGCGTGTTTCAACCGAACCAGGAGAAAAAATGCCTCTTCGCTCAATTGGTTACCTACAACCAATCAGAACAACGTAGTATGTGACCAGGGCCAGCTGATAAATTAAACTTTTACCGGATCCCGTAGGAAGGAAGGCCAAAACATCTTTTCGATTGACAAATGCCTTGATCGCGTTTCTCTGTTCCTCTTGAAAATGAATGCACTGTCAATGTCTAAATGGACTCGAATCTATACATTTTAGCTCTCCAGTGGCAGCCATGTTTGTTGAAAACGAATTCAACCCGTGTGTTGCTGACGTGGTTGATTACGTTACTGTTGATCATCTGTCCATCATCGTATAAAGCCCGCCCTAGCAATTTGATTGGTCAAACCAGCTTCAGGTCGGGCATAATTTCTCCCCAATGGAGCAACGCCAGACCGAACTTCCCGACTTCAAATGTTGTGGGCGGGGCTAAGTTCGGTCTGGTATCCAGGCTAGTCTTTACCCGCATTTTGCGCAGAAATTACGCCTGAAGTGGGCGCAATTCTGTTAGTAAATGAGGCCTTAGTCTTTTAGCAAACACCTCCTGCTTTTTCATATTTGTACATAACCTTTGTGCCATGAGCACAATATTCTGTACACCAGCATTGCCCAATACGATCCTGACGTGTCGATCTTCATCCATCATCTTTATTCAGAGACTAATGGAACAGATAAGGTAGCTATTTATCACTATGTACAATCTAACCCTTAGTTATTGCTAACATCTTTCCTCTACCAGTTGCTTTATCAGGTGAGTCACAAGTCTCACACATAAGCCTCTGAGCAAGATCAAGACTGTCAGTGTTTCCTACAGAGAGACTAATGGACCAGATAAGGCAGATATTTATCACTTTTTGTACAATCTAACCCCAGCTGTTGCTAACATCTTTCCTCTACCAGTTGCTTCATCAGGTGAGCCACAAGTCACACACATAAGCAAGCCTCTGAGCAAGATCAAGACTGAAGGTGTTTCCTCATTGGATCAAAAAAGATGATAAGATCAGATATCCTTGTCACCACTCCAGAACATGGGCCAAACTGCCGACCTGACACGGCAGACATGTTACGTGCTTGTTTGGGAGACCCTTGCAGATCTGACATGGCAGAAGGGCATCTAATTAGTTTGCTTACAGTAAGTTGCTCGCTCAGCAACACTAACTGGAGTCTGTGTGTGTCTCACCTCCTAGAAAGTGTAAAGAGTGTAAAGACTAGCCTACATGCAGATACCAGAATTTCCCCACGGGATTAATAAAGATCTATCTATCTATCTAGACTAAGAACATGTGTGGACATGTAGAACATATGTGTGTGTGTGTGTGTGTGCATTGTGTGTACATAGTTGTCTGAAGATGAACAGGGTCCAATATCTCAGCTTGGAAAGGGAGTGTGTTCTAAGAGCTGAATTGTCTTTTCTACCGGTAGCTCATTTAGTTTTTGTGACATTTTCTTGGGGATTGAGATGTTCACATGGATATAAAGACACACTCAGAAACACTTGTGTGGGCACTTAGCAGATTTGCTATGGTTTAGTCAAGAGAGCCATCCAGACATTTGCCATGTGACAAAGCGAGCCGAACCACAAACAGTACATGCTGAGAAAGCTCCATTAAAGCAACAATATGCAGCAATTTAACTTATTTTGTATCATCCTGAAATAAAAAAAAAGATGGCATATGGTCATGTTGAGGACCAATACACACACCTGTGATTCCCAGGCTGGGTACACACTATGTGTCTTTTGTGGTCAAAAGGTAACTGCTGTCATGCTAGCAAGCTTTTATCAGTTCCAACTGTGCTGTTGTTGGTGTTTGCAATCGTTTTGTACCAAAACATCCTACTGCTGTTTTGATACAAATTGTGTTCATTGTCACATACTATACTAACGGTGCAAACCCATGACAGCGACGCGATACGCTTCCATCACTTTGAGTGGGCGTGTTTTCAAACTGTCAGAGACGACACCAAACATTCTGATTGGCCGCTGCGGGAAAATCGCTCCTCATTTGCATAGGATTCAACATTTTTCAACTTTTATCGGTCGCGTCGCCCAAAAAGGTGGTCTACGTCACAATGGATTGGCTCCCGTTGTAATGCATGGGATTAGAATATCGTGTCGCTCGTAACGGTGTCATGGGTTTCCACCGTAAAGGCTGGATGGATTTGATTCAACATTTTATACCTTTTTGTAAACCATCTAAGCTCCCTGAAGTTGTATGGCCTCTGTGTGGGTGTCTTGCAAAGGCCGCAAGACCTTAAAATGCAGTGGTGACTGTCAAGACTGGATTAGAAGAAGGGCAATGAAGCTGAGGACGATGAGAGCGTAGAGCATGGATCATAGCCTCATGGTCAAACCATGTGTGCCACGCTCTCCACTCGAGTGCATCCTTCACAACAGCCCTGCCATTAGGGTCAGAACAACACACTGGGTAGCAGTGTGAAATACACAACAAGATCACACATTACATTATTGCATTACCCTTTTCAGTGCCTTATGAAAACCCAGCACCCAGTTGTGCTATTCACTGAAGACAACTGAATTACAATTTGTGTCAGTCAATTTAAATCCTCAAGGTGCTATCTACAGTTGTGATCACACATGTATGTAATTACTGTACACACTGATCCATTGTCAGTACAAAGTACAACACTAGTCATTGGTAATAAATATGTTCCGTTATTCCTTTACAAAAGTATGAGAGTCTGCTGCTGTACCTTCGTCTCAGCTATTTGCTGTTTTTGAGGCAGGGTAGTATACTGTAGATTATGTGCTTTTTGTTTTGTGCTTGTGATTGCACTTCTGAGGCCGGTGCGTTGAGCATTTCTTGTCCTTGCCCTGGATGTTTCCAGTCCTGCCTTGTTTTAGTTATTTTTTTCTGCTGAGCTGGACAGCACAGTGTAAGGGTATGAGAGTCGGCTCATAACACCACTCCAAGTTGTTGCTGGAAGAGATCACTAGTGAGGATGAGATGGTTGCCATAATGAAGTGTTTCTGTCCTCCAAGGGGGGAATACAAGGTGTTAACAACACCACGAGGTCATGTAATCATTACCCAAAGGGCACGCATACAGATCAAATGTTTTCTGTTTGCTTTCATAAAAGCCTCTGCTACAGGGGTCTCAATCTCAAATGACCCTCGGGCCACTTGCCAGGTTGTTTCTTAAAAAGGGGCCAGAGCAATAGGGGATGAGAAACATGAGCAAAAACTTAGCCTCTGCATTTCTTCTGTTATCTCCAAAGGGTCATCAATACCCCTCAGCTCTGGATATGTGCATTGAGCTTTTTGTCTGCCAAAGTGCCAAAACGAATAGCAAATGAACTCTTGTACTTTAGAGCCCAACTGTTCACATATATCACGTTCTGCCACTGTATTTGCTGTGAGACTGGCGTTTCTAATCAAAGACACCTTTTCTGGGCAGGCGATATTCACAGTCAATTGTCCCTCAGTAAATTACTCTCCGGCTTTTGCTGTTGCTTCACTTACCGCATAATAAGCTTCAGCGGCTGCATCACATTCTTTTCTGGCTTTTTGAAAAAAGTTCTGCTAAAAAATGAGAGACTTCTCCACAGTTGTGATGCTTTTCTCTCCCTCTCCTCAAATAAAGTGATACTTATTCTCATCTGCATGTTTGGTGTTGTAATGGCAGTTTACATTTAAATCTTGCATGTGTCACCAAATCTTGGAAGTGAAACACACAAGTTCTGCTTGCTGCCCTGACCCCTGGATGGCCATGTGATTGCTTTGTGGATGGCATGTGTGTGTGTGTGCGTGTGTGTGTGTGTGTGTGTGTGTGTGTGTGTGTGTGTGTGTGTGTGTGTGTGTGTGTGTGTGTGTGTGTGTGTGTACAGTTTGCAATGGCCAATTTAGGATGACCCTTTTTCAAAGCAACACAAAGAGCAGTGTTCTAAGTTGTTGATTTCCCATTGTGTTCATTCTATTTTACTATTGCAGAGTGTAGTTTGGTTTTGTAGATGTAACCTCTGCAACCTCTGTGTATCCTGTGTAAACATCCGATTAATTTCTCTCTGGAAAAAAAGCTGCTTTCTTTTTTTTCTTTTCTTTTTCTTCTCCTGTCTTTTCTTCCTCTGTTATCGCAGAATCATCTCTGACCTTCATTTAAATATTAAAAACATTATTTTCGTGCTTCGGCACAAACCCGCAAACCTGTCTCCGCATTATAAACCCCACTCCACACTCCTGGCTCTGGATGTATCTGAGTGGAATAACATTTGGAAATAGGCCGAGGCTTGAGCGAGAAGCTGCGGGTGGTGGGGGGCGGGGGGTAAAATGAGAGTGTCAGCAGAGGAACATAATACGGAGGTAACTGCTGGGACTCCAAACCATAATCACGCTAAATGACACCCCAAATGCCGGTGAGTCTGCAGTAACATTTTCCGCGCCATTAAGCGAACATGCTGTCTGACGGCTCCCGTCCACGCCCGGAAAGGTCAAACACCAAAGCCAGGAGAATGGAGAGTGGTGTGTGGTGCATGAAAAGAAAGTTCTAGATATGCATGTACTGTTACTGGGGGCGCTAAACCGACGGGGTAAGGTATGAATCTGGGGCGAGGTACGAAAATGGAAGCAGATGTTTATTTGCACCAAAAACAAACTAAAAGAGGCCATTTATAAAGCTCAAATGGTTCCACTTTATTCAAATGTTATGACTCAGATAAATGCTTTAAAATGGACATATAATGACTGCCACCAATTGGAGGAATATGAATAGTTATGAAGTACTGAAGCAGATTGGTTTCTTTATGCGTTGCTTTACACACTTTCATAGGTCTAACCTTGAGAGCAGCGGACTATGGACTGGGCCAGAACCACTTTCATTCCCGTCCAAAGCCCCGTGTCCTTTTCCAAGTGTGTAGCATTATTTAAAAAATGAGGTCATCGTGCTGAATACTAAAATCAAACACATCCCAAACAGCTTTGACATTCCATAAAATGAAACATCTGTTAGTTGGCAGACAGGGGATGTGGCATGCATTTAAAGTGATACTTATTCCTCTCTGCTTCACACATCATCAATCATGTAAAAGCTGATTGTGCTACGTGACCCACATGTTGTTTATCCCATGGGGCGGAGAACTGCTCTGCGCTCTTATGCTTTATGAAATGAGACCTCATGCAGTAGAACCACTTAGTGAAAGAGGGTTCGTTAGGTGAATGTGATCGTGAACACAATTAATGAACCCGATATGAGACTTTCAGTGAGGTTGATGCCATCTAAAATCATTACCACACGACAATTTCTGATTTAATAAACATTTTTGTTGGTAATATCTATGCCAAAAAAATCCAGGTTTTCCTTTCTAGTGAGTTTCTGAAAGTGGTCTTTTGTGTTGCAGAGAAAAGTACAAAGTTTGACAAATAACTTTTTAATTAGCAAGTAATGATTAAATACTCTTCAATTTTTGGTTGTAATCTTTGATTTCAGATGTCTACAATTACAAAGACAGAACGGGAACAGCTGTTTGAACTACTTAAATGCTGTTTGATATTTTCTTGTCTGTGCGCTAAAGTGAATTAAAGCAGATGCCTTCAGACGTTTTACCAGATGATTCGCTGTTCATTACTCATACTTCTCATCTCGCAATTGGTTCATATCAAATGTTCTGGTTCGTAAGCCCATAAATGAAAAATTAAATCTAAGTGTTTTTTTTTTTTTTGCTGAGGATGAACATTACGTGCAAGAAGAGAGCATTCTGAATAAAAACATCAAATCTGATGATCCTGAAAGTGAGTCTCTGAGCCATGAGATACATGCTGCTTGTGTGTGTTTTAATTTCCTGAGTAATTTAAAAGATCAAGTCAAAATAATGATGATCGCAAACTCTCCCTTTACCCCTTTGTAAGCAGTTAAACTGTATAAAAAATTACTTTCTTCTCTTCCCTACAGTATATGACACTTTAATTCTATGAGGATATACTGTATATATATATATATATAGCACTTTACTTTCCATGGTTTTCCTTAATCTGCTATTTTCTTTACTTCCTCCTCATTAATAAGTGGCTTTGGATAAAAGTGTCTGCCAAATGACTAAATATCAATGTAAATGTATGTCTCTCATTAGATATGTGCTCTCTTTAGATGTCCTTATATATTTGCCATCTGACCCTGATGGTGAAAGCATGACTAAGCAGAAACTGTGTGAAGGGCGACTCAGCAGAAAGACACACTAAGCCTATGTGAGGGCTACAACCCAATAGGGTGCTGAGGAAGCACACTGCTTCATAATGGAGGTAAATGGGCCTGCTTGGGCTGTGTGTTCGTGCATGAGGAAATGGCCCCGGGGTCCCCAAGAGAAACACATGCAGTAGGATTGGCACCAGAACAGCTGGAAGCAAGTGTGAAAGTGGAGTGACAAAATAAAAAAAGGAAATTATCATAAAAGGGGCATTATTCTGTGACTGAACTATGAAATGGAATGAGCTCTCAAGTATTCAGTCGCTAATATGATAATGTATTTCATAATTTAACCACATTCCTTATTACCCCCTTTGTGCCTCTGCTGTGGTCATTAGTAAGTCTCTGTGACAGTATAGCAGACCAGTGTTTGCCCCAATGTACTGCCCCCCCGGGCCACTCCTCCATTATTCATCCAGGATATGGGGTAATAGGGCTTTCATTGTCTTTGTGCTTGGCTTTCTCTTTTTGAGGAGAGACGGCCTTCTCTTTTTGAGGAGAGACGTCTCATGTTGGATAATTACAGGCCAATGTAACTCAGAGAAGGGCAGAGAGACCTTTAGTCTGAATAAAATGTCACAGCGTTTTCACAGGGGGGCTTTTGATTATTGAAGTGAAGCCTGGGAGAAGTGCCTCGCTTCTCTAAACCAACGCCCTCTGCGCCCTCTTCAAACCAACTAGAAGATCTTTGTTTTCTCTTGATCCCTCGCCGGTGACCGATGACGATTGATCATTAGTTATTTCGCTCATCCTTTCATTAATCTTTCATTTTTTCATTTCTGTCTTTTTTACTCTTTGTTTCTCTATCCCCCCCGATCAGTTCTTCTCATCTGTCTCACTTTCCTCTCTGTGTCTTTTTGATGTCTAAGATGGGTGAATCTATAACGTGCCATCATTAGCACTGGACAAGGTCTCAGTTCTGATAGATAAAGAAAAGAAATGAACAAAAGGGACGAGTGAAAGTAAAGGCAGCGCAAGATAGAGAGGCAGATAAAACAGATTTTGAATACAATATTTTGCCCTTGAAAACTATGTGTAACACATTGAATCTCCTTACAATTGAATGATAATGTAATGTCTTTGTCCTTTTGCCACTCATGTCCACACTGAGGTCTCATGATGTAGTTGGAGTCTTCTAGCACAGGTGGGAATCACCCAGGAATCACTATCAGGTAATGTGATTAAATAAGGCTCTGTTCACACCTGGTATTAACATGCATTGCGGGCGATCAGATCACCAGTGGAGAGTTCTATGTCCAGGTGTGAAGGCACCCAAGATGTATTGAGGACGCATTGAGAACCATTAGCTCAGAACACATTCAGAGGTGGTCTGGGACACATATGGCCACATTCTTTTAGCAGTGTGAATGTGAACGTGTCCTGGGCCACACTGAAGGACTGAAGTGTCCTTATGAAGGAAGTGCCTGAAGGAAGGAAGGAAGTGTCCCTATGTAGTTTTATATTAGCTACTAGCTATTGTAATTAGTGTCTTTATCACGATAAACTGAATTTTACTTGTTACGTCAATGTAAGTATATGTAACTACACATTACCAAGGCTAAACCTGATCCTACTCACACATTTACAAGATGTTACAGCACATACTAAAACAGTGAGTACAGTCATACTGTGTCCTTCAAACTATGTCCATTGCCCTGAAGGAGACATAGAGCCCACATACTCCTGCAAGAGGATCTGAACCAACCATGGACATGAATGGCAAGCATCTCTAGGAGTCATGCATTGTCACTCTGTAAAATAGTCACTTCTAAGTCTCTTAACGCTATGTGAGTGTACACACCCTGGTAACCCTTTGGTCTCTATGAAAAACTCCAGACTGGCCGTTCAAAATACCAAACGTACAAGAGGGGATTAAGTCACTCCTTGTAGAATGAAATAATCAACTGGTTAGACCAAGAAGTGAACGCAAAAAATTAATTTGTAAAGCCTTGCAAAGCTTTTTGTAGTTTTTATTCACCATTACGCAAATTAATGTTTTATTCAGTGTCAAAATGAATAGGCCGTCAACGGCCTTGAAATATGCGTGAGGAGCAGAATGTAAGAGATGCAAAGTTTAGCATACTTTTTGGCTGAAAATATAAATGCCATGCCAACAGAAGTGCCTCAACTTTTTGCAGAGATTTTGAATTTAAATTGCTAATGTTTTGTAGCTCTGTCAAAAAGAGAAAAAAAACTAAGCACAACTTTGGCAGTTAATTAGAGGTTCCCAGCGTGTTTGTGTGTGGACTACAAAGCCTGTATGAGAGTATCTGAGTTGGGGGAGTCAGGTTGGTTTTTACTCAGTGTAGGTGACGTGACTAATTAGCACCTGTCGCTAACACTACGTGTGAATGCCTTGTGTCAACAAAGACACGTAGAAGGTCATTGTGAAAAAAATCGTTTTGAGGAGTGTTCGTTATTGTTGTCATGACAGCAAACCACAACTCCTCTACTACTGCTGTCCAGAACAGAACTCTCCTGACAGGTAACTCTTAGTTAAAAGAGACCGTTTTTTAAGGCCTTCAGAGGAGACCCAGTGGAGCGATCTGAACTCGATTGAAGTCTGACAGTCAAGTCCCCTGCGTGGTGTGTGTGTGTGTGTGGCTGGATCAGGATGAAAGAGGGAAGGGGTCTGTTTGGTTCCAGTGTTCAAGAGTTGAGATGTGGCTCAGCCCTTGGGAGACTCCAAAGGCGCAGCGACGTGACTAGGACTGGAGGACGCATCCAAAACAGTGTCAGCAACACACACACACACACACACACACACACACACACACACACACACACACACAAACACACAAACACTGGTTTATGAGATTACTGATGCACATTTTTTGGAGTTAAAAGATGAAAAGTTTGTGTGGTTATATTTGAGATTAATTCGAGCTGGCCATGTTATCTCCACCTCCTCAACAATCTGTGGAAAAACACAGAACCCTCTGAGACAACCTTCCAAAATAAATCCATTTCATAAATTTCCACAGACGTTGCCGGTCCTTCAAGTCACAAAATCCTTCAAGTTACAAATAATCCCATTTCTACCCCTTTTTCCCTCTCTCTCTGTCACGGGAAAAATGCAGAGAAAATGGATTGCCCACAGAGAAAATGGTTTAGGCATCAAAACGTGACAGATACTAGCCTATACCTCCCAGATGATTGACTCTCTCTGATAAGTGATAAATCTATAATAGTTCCTCGGCTATGAAGGCCCTAAATCATGTTCAGGTAATGAGTTCTGAGACAGCACCCAAGTCAGAACTCTTTATCAGTCTGCTCGGGACCAGACTACACCCAAAGGGCAGGTCAATGTCGAGGCCTCTGCACATGCTAGCTAAAGACTTTGTCGCTAAAATGCTTGTTTGCTGTGCCAATGGCTGCAAAGAATAGCTTCACTCTCATTGTGTTTTTTTCGTCAGAAGCACCAACTGAACATGCTGTACAGGAAATGTGAAGTACGGTATAATTGGTGTGATAGTTGCAGAATGATCACTCATGGCAGGCCTTTCATTTTCCACCACACGCTGTTTGTGTGGAATGAAAGGCCATTAATGAGGTTGTAGAGAGCAGAACACATAATCATATCGGGTGTAAAAAAAAAGAATTCCTGATGGCGACTGCATAATATCGGCATTGTCATTTTTTGGAGTCAGTTAGAAACACAGCCCTTCATATCTTAATCAACTAAAAGCAAGGTTGATTGTGTGGTTGTTTTTCCAAGGGGACTCACTTGTTAGAGCTTTTTTTGTTTTCTTCTTTGTTTAGATGCAATTGCAGGTGCAAGAGGAATTGCAAGAGGAGGTAGCTTAACGGTTTAAACGGAGCTTTTTTTTTTTAACGGAGCTTTTTTTTCTTTTCCCAGTAATGGACTTGCTCCTAGCGCTGAGGACTGGCTGAAAAGAAGAGAGGCCCTGGCTGCAAAGAGAGAAGAGTGCTTAATGCACTGCAGTAATGTGTGAGATCAGACACTAAAACTTGGCCCCCTGGGCTTATTCCTCCTCCAACAGATTTCTCACGCCTGCCTGAGTCCTGGAAGTCAGCATCACTTAGTGTTGGTCTGTGACCTAATCTAATACTGTACGTGTGCTGAGGAGTGTGTGTTTGTGTGTATGTGTGTGTGTGTGTCTGTCTGTGTGTTTTTGTCTGTCTGTGTGTTTGTGTGTATGTCTGTATTTTAGTTTGTGTGTGGTTATGAGTGTTTAGGTGTGGGTATGTATTTCAGTTTGTGTGTGGTTGTGAGTGTTTAGGTGTGTGTGTGTGTATTTCAGTTTTGTGTGTGGTTGTGAGTGTTTAGGTGTGTGTGTGTGTGTCTATTTTAGTTTTTGTTTGTGTGTATTTCGGTTTGTGTGTGGTTGTGAGTGTACTGTATATGTATGTGTTTATGTTGTCTGTGCGTATGTGTGTGTGTGTGTATCTTTAGGGGGAAGGTTCGGAAACACCCTTTATGGCTGTCCTTGGGTGCAGGGCATTCTGAGATCTGATTGCAAAGGACAGAAGCTGAACATTATGGAATGGATTACAAAGAGAGTGGATTTCTTTTCAATCGTTTTCATCCCTCTGCTCTCACAGACGGTGGAGATTCTGTGTGGTGCTCTGGAGCTTGCGAGTGAACCACAAAAGCCAGCAATTTAATGAGCATTTTAGCATTTTAATCACAGGCCCACAACTCTAAACTGCACAAAAGGCACAATGGCCTTTCAAAATGAACAGCGGAGAAAGCCGACATCTCTCTGCAGAAACGAAAGGATGAAAAAAAAGATGAAATGAATTGGGTGAATGTGATTGTGAGCGAGATTACATAAATGATCTTTACCGCTACTCTAATTTACTTTTTTGACCTTTCACCCCCACATCCCCCCCCCACCCCACCCTCACGCCGCGTGAATCTATCTCAAAAGAGGGAAGTCAGTCCATCTTCTGCCAAGTTAGCCGATTGCTTTCACAGCCGAAGAAATGATGTCTAGGAAAAGTCCTGCTAAAAATGCATTAAGACCACCGTTGTCCCTCTCCCCCCACTATTCTGGGAAAATAACCTGATACTGGGATGGCAATCATCTCACATCCTCAGGTGTGAAGATGGGGTATAATGCCAATGAGGGCTAGGGTATGATTCTGCACTGCGAGGCCAATGATTATTCAGTGGCCATTTTTGCCTTAGCTAGAAGATAACCAAGCATCCCACCCACAATCATCCGGACTGATTTTAGATTTCTCTTTCATTGCAGCAGTATGACACATCCATATAACAAAGTTTATTCTATAGACATACGTACATAAATGGACAGTTCATACAAGACACCAACAGATGAAGAGAGAGCACATTATATGCATAAATACATCAAAACCAAAAAGCATTAACAGAGATCTTCTGAGCCTGAACAAAATAACTCATTCTTTTCTTTCATTCTCTTTCAAAACAAACTTCCACGCTTCACCAGCCATGACACATAATTACCCACTGTAGCCGATTCACTGTCCAGCACGGATATCGTCAATAGGGTTTTCTTTTCTCTTCATAGCTGAGGAGGAACTTGGCGAGCACAGTGTCCGTTGCCATGACTCCCTAGAAAGCACAATGGAAGGGCAACACTGGCCGGATGCTTGCCAGATCTCAGCCAGCTCCGGACCGGAACTGTTCTGGATCCATTCTGAAGTGAGATGTTTAAGCAATATAGTACGAGTGCGAGTGGGGTAGGTAAGGGATATTCCCATGGGTGGTGTTCAGCCGTAGCCACGAGGCCGGAGGCCGAGTGGCGCAGGCAACAACACCTGTGGGAATATCCCTTACTTACCCCACTCGCACGAGTACTATATTGCTTTTATAAAACAATTTTATAGTCAACCAAATAACATTTAAACATTGGAATTATAAGAACTTTGAATTAACGGTTATCGCTTAATTGTATCAACGCACTATAGAATGTTTAATCGCGGAGTGATTTATTATTAGCTGTGAAAAATCCGAGTTGGGATGTCCTAGGATATTCCAACTCATGGAACGTCACTCGTCCAATCAGAAACAGCTAAATAATTCGATAGAACCCAATTGTTTTATAAAATAGAAATATGTGTTTCGAGTTAATTTACATCTGGATCCCTTCTGAAGTGAGATGCAGGATGCAAGAAAGACGATGTGTTAAAATTTCACTCATATACACACACACACACAAAGAGGGAGAGAGAAAGAGAGAGAGAGAAAAATATTTAATTAACAGATAACTCTTGGGTATTCTTTTTATTTACTTTCTGAATTTCTGGAAACTCTAACAGGACCCTAGTTTGAGAGCGAAAACGGATACATATGCGTCAGAAAGAGAGATAAAGGTGTGATCCAAGGCTCTAAGAGGACAAGCCTGGCTGAAGTTAGTTAGTGAAAGTTTTGGTTATAACCGACAAATAGCATTGCTGAACAATCCCCTTTAAACTGTATGCGTCAGACGAGATTACAACGTAAGAAGATGGCAGTATCGCCACAGGTTCTGGACAGTGTTTGCTTAGAGCGCTTTTACAAGAAATAAACAATTAAATTAGTTTTGACTTAAATTCCATTTTATTTATTAATTTTGAACCTGTAAAAAAGATTGATGACAACCTATTTTTGTCAAGATCGATAGGGCCCATCTCATAAACGCATCCATTCTGGAGAATTGATTTAGGCCTAGAATATTAAATGCCTAAACGTGCGTAGCATGTCACACATATTCAATGTAATGATCTACGTAAATTGATCTAATGGAACGCATTTGGAACAAAGAAAAAGCTTACATAGGCATGATGCGCCACTCTTCCAGTAAAGTAAACGTGATCAATTTGGTCAGATATATCAGACTTGGGGAAGTGATAGTTTGTGATTGGTGCATTCAAATGTTCTCTGTGAAGAATATGTCACCACGCTTATATCCGAAACCCAAGCCTCGGCAGAATCTTTAATTTATGAGTTTAAAACAACCATTCCTGGGTGTCATAGGCCATTTTCCGCCACCTAACTAAGGTCCCTGGTATTAAAAAGAAATATTAAAGGATGAAAAAGCCACTAGGAACATGTCTTTGGCTAAATGGCTGTCACTGGCTACAATTATCAGCCTGTGTGTGCAAGACAAGATCAGTGCATGCTTGATTAAACAGAGGTCTGTCGGTTAATTGGTTCAACATTCTTCATGCGAGAAAAGAGACGCGCCTCATGCAATGCCTAATGCCCTTCCTGTCCACCCACTATATTCAGAAGGGTCGGGCTGCTCCCAGTCGTTGGAATGTGTTAGTGGCTGAAAGTCATTGAATTTCATGGCTTCCACGCCATTGTATGGCGATTGGAGAAGCAGCCAAAACAATCAGCCTTCATCAATAATGGATGGAGGAACTGTCATTGGAGGGAGGATTACGTGATTTAGGACAACATTTAGCATGTAGATGAAAACTGTGCATGCATGTGAGCACACACACACACACACACACATACACAAATGCATGTTTTATGTGCTCATTTCAAGGGATATGCATAAACAAACTAAACACACACAGTTCAATTCAATTATCTTTATTTATGTATCACCAATTACAACTGAAGTTGTCTTAAGGCACTTTATAGAGCACAGAGCTTGAACTCTAGAGCACGCACTAAGCCTCCCTTTTAGCTGGAAGAAACCTTGAGCAGAACCCAGCTCATAAGAGGGGTGGCCTTGAGACTGGCCTGATATAGAGATAGAAAGGGGTAGGGTAGTTGGTTGAGGGGGGCAGAAAGGCAGGGGGAGATGAGAGAATCAGGAGCAAGCTGATACATTCATACATGCATACATGTGGCACATATACAAGTATACATAAGAGATTGATAGTGGTTAAAAATGGAAAGAGCCACCATGTAAAGTATTGGTTGAAAAACAGCTTGATGGTACCCACATGACACACACTGACACTGTCACACTGACTCACATGCACATAAATAAATGCCAATATGCACACACACATAGAAATATACATAAACACACACACACAAACACAAAACACAGACATACACATGCATATATCAAGCACTCACCTCAAACAAACCCCAAGTGAGTCATTGTTTATGCTACAGCCTAACATCATAGTCAGGCTCTCCTAAGCTTCCAGAGAAGTGTCTGAGCACGTTCATCCAACAGCCTCCTCCAGTTGCCTGACCTCAACATAAGAGAACTGGAGTACACCTTTAGCAACCTATGACCTCAACCCCTTCTCTCACTTCTCATCTGTATTCTCGCTCTCTGTCTCTCTCACTCTTCCTTTCTTTTTTTGGCTTGATTAGAAGCTTCCGAAATAATATATCTCTTTGTTTTGCTCTCATTTTGTTGTTAAGTTGGTAAGGAAAAATCAAGCAACAATCAAAGTGTTAATAATTGAACATAATTGAACACAATGTGAATTTAACACACTCGCTGACTGTAAATATGAGCATGGTACATCTGGAACATTTTGTATATCAAATCAAATCAAATCAAATCAAACGGTCATCAATTATGTTGTTTTTCTATGCAAAGGTCTTCTTAACAGTCTTTGTAAATATGGTGGTAGACATCCCTGCTATCAACTTTGTTGTTCAAGGTCTCTTGAATGGTCTCTGTAAATGTAATAGTAAACATATAGTGGTAGACATATGGTGCTAGAGATACAGTGGTAAACATATAGGGCTAAAGATCCCTGTGACCCTCTGGCTTTGTGCATGTTTCTCTCAGCATAGAGTTCAGGGGTTGCTGCACAAGCATTTGACCCTCAGTGGCCCCTGGCCCCCAGTTGACCCTTTTAATCAAACAGTGGCACAGACCGCCAGCGAGCACGACCTGCTGCACAACACATCAGCACTCATGTGGAGAACTGGACTTCTGAAGCCATAGTCACTGCTGGGCATCATGACCGATCAGGCAACAGGTTGTTTAAACATTGAGAGAACCATCAGGAGATTCACAGGGTAGTGAGCTACTATAATATGTCAATCTGATAGATGCTAGTCATTAGCCGGGCTACAGCCTCCCAACTCAGTTTACAGTAGTTTCCAGACTATTAACTGTACCGCACGGCACGGCACGGCACAGCACGAAAGTATTTGTATGTAATTTTATAAAACAAACCCATGTATTGACCGCACCTGTGTATTAGCCGCATTTTTTTCAACTTTATGTCGTCGTGCCACGTAAATCGAAATTTAACTGGAATGCTAGTTAACACGTGAAGATAAGAGGAGTTGCATTACTGTGGTGAAGGATAAAACACTTTTGCCATAAAGAAATATCTTGATCGTTTTTCTATTTGAGAAAGACAGGACAATAGAATTTCTATTCATAACAACACTGTGTTCCATGTACAACATTACATGGCAACATAACAGAGCAAGATAGCATGGCAACATAGCAGAGCAAGATAGCAAGCAAATTAGCCAATGGGGGCCGATTGTGGTGCAGATGATGTTTGATTTAGACCGTCCCAAAGCCATTAGATAAATTGCAGACTTAATATGCATTTGCATTTATAGTGATAGGCGCCATTGAAGTCCCAGCAAATCAGGAAGTTGCTTGCGTCCATTGTACACCCTCTGATTTCAGGGTCCACCAATCAGAGACCAGACGGGAGTTTCTCAGACTGGCTCTGCCAATGAAATCAAAAAGAGGTGTTGTGTCTTGAAATTTAGTTGCAACAATGGCAGTGTTCCTAAATTTCCCTCGGGATTAATAAAATATCCATCTATCTATCTATCTACTGCACTCTATTTCGGAACCAATCGCATGTAATTCACGTCCACACATATGGCAGCTGTTTTCATCAAAGCGCCTCATAACCCACAGAGGATAAGCGTGATTGGAATTTGATCCAGGTTAAAGCCCATTACAAACACAGGTAAAGGCAGATTTCCTTGGGGGGTTATCAGACCACAAGTCACAGCATGACAGACAGTGCATGTGGTCTGGTTGCAACTGGCAATCATGCTAGCAGTGAATAATGTGTTTGGCATTTGGTTATGCAATCCTATTAGCCACAGTTGAATGGATACGGCCTATACATGTTTGCATGTACGTAATGACTGAGTGTTATTGAAGGGATTGTTTACTGATCCATTTGGAAATGCACATGTAAAAAAGCAGACATCTATATATTTTGATTTTCCATTTAGCGACACGTCGAGAATTAGACTGAGCTATGCTAATGAAACCTTTGTTCCATGTGCATCAGATAGGAAACGATTCATCTTCTTAAGAGCTGATGTCAGAAAAGACATGTTGATGGATGAGTCAGTTTTTTCCCCTCTGGAAGATGGCACGAATGCAAACTGCCAGTTTGACTCAGCAGTTCTTCTCTTCGCTGGGGCATTCATGTTTCTCCACTAAAAGGTAGCCTTGCATTCAAAGCGAAAGACACCTCCATTGAACTGAACCCCTATTCTACTGGAGTCCATTTACATAAACACAAAAGTACATAAACATACTCTCAATAGTCTGGTAAACATCATGAATAGGGGGCAAAACCTTTAATGAGGACACATTTTAGATGACATTAATAAATCCTTGTGTGCACATAAAATGAACAGAAGAATAAATAATAAAAATAATAATTTTATTAGGTTTTATTCATAACATGTAAACACTGAAGGTCTCTAGTAGAATATTACTATAGTCCAAGGACAATGAAATAAAATGGGATGAAAGCCGATGAATCTTTTTTCATCATGGCTATATAGGCAGTATAGATCCTCTTCAGGATCAATATGGAAAATTCCGCCTGCATGTAGCCAAACTCACAAACACAAAGACCGTCCCTGATAGTCGTCCGCTGGGAGGGTAGCCACAATCTGAATGGATGCAACAGTGCACGGACTGTCAGGGGGACATCGGTGATCAATATGATTTATGTTCCCTCCTCCAATAAGATTGTTGCGCCTTAGATAATTCAAAAGTCATTCCACACTCCATATTGATTAGATGCCACGGTGGAAGACAAGAGTCCCATTGGTCAGGTTCCGAGTTATTGTGCTCTGAGAGAGAAGGAGTCAGAGGAGGAAGAGAAAGAAAGAGTGAAGAGGAGAGAAGAAGGAGAACAAGGTTAATGAATGAAAGTGAGAAATAGAGAGGTTGGGAAGCACACACACACACACACACACACACACACACACACACACACACACACACACTCAGACCAATAGACGCACACGCACTCACACAAACACAGACCAATAGACACAAACACACACACTCACAGACCGATAGACACACACACACTCACACATACACATACACATACACATACACACACACACTGAGGGAGAGGGGTGGTGCAGAGGAGAACACTAATGAACTGCTGGACAGTGTTGCCGTGGAAAGATGCCGGTCGCCATGGTATCAGCAAAAGGATGGTGAGGGAGAGAGAGAACACTTGTGTTGCTGCGGCCTCTGCTGAACAGTGCCAACTACAGACACTTTGTGAGAACAATTAAGAATGGAATCGCATTCAAATGAATACCACTGAAAGCGCCTGTGATCCAGTTTAAACAGCACTATTATCATCAATGTCACCGCCCTGCTTTAATTTCCACTCAAACTCTGAACCCGAACTCCATGGCGAAGAGCAGTAACTATGGAGCATTATTTCTATTTCAGGGAAGACCTGCTGTACTATGAAATGGGAAGTATGAATTCAATCAGGTTTAGAGACTGTGCTGTAATGACTTGTGGAAGAGGATTAACATTTTGACATTGCATCATCCATTGCATCCAAGAGCCAACTTGGCAATAAAATAGGTATGGCTCCACGGTGGAGTGAGATTAAGAAAAAAAGATTGGAAATACCAGACTAATTTTAGAAGTAGAGATGGGGTAAACTAAGGTTATGCAGCAGGCATTTAGAGAGAGAGACAGAGAGAGAGAGAGAAAAGAAAAGAAAAAACAACCTACAACGCCGGACACCTCACCCACATGTATACCTCACGCTGAACCCCAGCCCCTCCGCACACTGATGCGTGTTGACAGCCACACAGGGGCCAAGGGCTGTTTTGCTAACCTCTGCAGTGAGAAGAGAGAGAACGAGGGAGAAAGGAAAGACCTTGCGTTCTAAACCGCAACCTTGTGTCAAAACCAAAGAACATAAAAATAGAGATTTTCGAGCGCTAATCTGCTGTTAAGACGACACGTAACTACCCAGGCGGTCAAAGGGTATGGACTTGCCGGTTTGCCTCAGGCATACCTTCTTCGCAACGTCAACCATACAGCTTGTACAATATTTCCATTTGTAATGCTCCAATTAGCAGCTAGCCTGTGGACTGATTAAATATTAGTCTTAACACTGAGAGTGCACGCGTTTCGCTGTAACATGTCACTCTGTGTCCACTGTTGAAGCTAATTTAATGACACAGTCAAGCCAAAGGGTGAATGTTGTGCCTATTTCAGCATGGCTGGCTTGTGTGTGTGTGTGTGTTTGTGCGTGTGTGTGTGTGTGCGTGTGCGTGTGCGTGTGTGTGTCTGTGTGTGGGTGTGTGTGTGTGCGCGCGCATGTGTGAGTTACCCTGGTTTGTGCTGTGTTATACACTGCTGACATGTACCGGTGCTAAGGGGTGTTTTCAACACCTAAAGAACAGCTTAGGTTCATCTTTCTCCATTGTGCAAACAAGGACAAGCACATGGAGGATTAAAATGAACGTCCTTGCCGAGGTTCTTCGACTGTTTTAATCTCTCAGTCTCACATGCCATGGTGGAGTTAATTAAAAGGTTGCTTTGTCCATGTTTAGCGATAAAGCTAGCTAAGGCACATCATTGACTTCAGTGTGGTGAATATGGAAAATTGGCTTGTACCACTGTCCTCAAAACAGCTAGCTTTATGCAGATTGTGGCTGCTTTAACAGAGACACTAAGACCTATGATGGAAAACTGAATTTTGTTAGCCATTTGTAATAATTGGATCCCCATCAAACTATCACAAACAAAGTCTTTAATAAACTGCAGTACGTACAGAACTCTGCCGCCCGCCTACTTACTAATACCTGCTCAAGTGACCACATCACCCCAGTCCTCCATGACCTTCACTGGCTCCCGGTTAAACACAGGATACATTTCTCCTCACCATAAGATTCTCACCACCTACAAGGCCCTCAACAACCTGGTTCCCCCCTACCTCTCCGACCTCCTCCACCAACATTTCCCCTCCCGATGCCTCAGGTCTGCTGATGCAAACCTCCTGCAAATACCGAGGACCAAGTGCCGAACCTGGTGTGACAGGGCGCTTTTGGTCGCCGCCCCCTCCCTGTGGAACTCATTACCACACCACATAAAAAATGCCCCCACACTGTCATCATTTAAAAAAGCCCTCAAAACCCACCTCTCCAGCCACACCAGTGGTGTATAAAGTACCCAAAAGCCATACTTGAGTAAAAGTAAAGATACCTTACTGGAAAAGGTATCTGATATATCTGGTATTAACAGGTTTATGCTAAATATGATAACTAAACATTAACGTTGCGGCTCATGGGATTAATCTTAATTGATTTTGTAGAGAGTAACAAAAATTTCTTTGCGACTTAAGTACACAGTATTACTACTTTGTTAGTATACACCACTGCCCCCCCCCCTTTTTTTTTACCTTTTTATGTCTTTATTTTAAGCGTCTTTGAGAACTTTGAAAAGCGCCATATAAATGTGATGTATTATTATTATTATTATCATTATTACTACTTTAAATGTTCTATTGTTTTTCAGATAGCAGTACTTTTCTAAGCCATGTTGTCGAGATATGGAAACTTCATTGCAATAATTGGTCATTTATAATATTGTCTGTCCTCGTGTGAGCGAACACTGGGGACTCATTGTTGTCTGTCACAGTCCCCTCCTGCCTGTTTAAGCACATAGCCACAATCCCCTCCTGTCTGTTTAAGCACATAGCCACAATCCCCTCCTGTCTGTGATAGCACATAGTCACAGACCCCTCCTGCCTGTTTAAGCACATAGCCACAGACCCCTCCTGTCTGTGATAGCACACACAGTTATCATTCTCTTGCTCCACTGAGAAACTACATCATGTGACACTACAGGCACGGTCCTCCTCTATTGTGCATTCAGGTCACCCCATGCTTGACAGTTCATGCAATGTGAGGTAGCATCATTCACATGGTTGCTAATGGCAATTGTTTCCAGTAGTGACAGGTCAATCCCTTGCATCCTGCTCTGTCAGAGCGATGTGCCCAGGCTCTCTGTCTCTGTCCTCTATAGAGGCAATCTGAATGGCCATTGACAATTCTCTTTTCTTTTTTTTTTTTTTCCTGTGGTGAAGCGTAAGGGACCTGTATTGACTAGCTACGCCACTGCTGCCATGTCCTCTTACGTCATGCCAGGTTACATGGTATTTCAACCAACAGCTGTTGCCATTGTATCAAACATTGGGACTGATGAATGATGGGATTGATGGGAATGATGGAATTGATTAGCTCCTGTGTTTTTTTTTATGGTCATGAATGGTCATGAATGGTCCTTCAGTGATGTATGGAGAAAGAACATATGGAAGGAAGGATATAAACGCCTGCACTTAGAAGCTCACCTTGTGTGTACCTGCCACATTGTAAAGAAAAAAGAAAGTCCAAAGTTTTTGAGTACTTGGGAAAAAATATGTCTGCTAATTGTAGCCTACATTTCTCAAGTAGAAAACAAATAAGTCCACACCATCTGGTGTGTTGACAGCTACGGAATGCTGCCAACAGCATCAGCATCTTAGATTACAGATAACATTTTCACTAAGTAAGGTTGAGCTCTGTGAATAAGGTTAATAACAAGGGGATTTGCAGTGCCTTCTGTAACCAAGTCAAGCTAAGTTCACATTCTCCTCTTCAAACCTCCCAACCCGCTGCACCTTCATCTGGTCCTGGGAGTGAGGACTGTGTGAGTGTGTGTACATTGGGGGGTGTGGGCGGCATTGCTCACCTCTCATACCAGCCTCCGTTGACTGGCAGTCAGCCTCCCTTCATTCTGAACACACCTGTCTCTCTCCGGGTCTCACGCACTCCCACCTACGACCTGTCAGTCAGAGTTCTGCTCTGAAGGTCAAACATGTCAATTAGAATTAGAGGGCTCCTTCACACTCTACTCCTGCTGTTGCCTAGGCAATGCCACGGAGCTCACTCCATCACCAGGATCTCTGAGAACTCTGGGATAGGTAAATAGTCTGCCTTGCATCGGCAAAACACTGGGTGCTACCGCAAGTGTTTGATGGGGGTACAGACTTCGCAATCGTTTTGCAGCGGCATCTCGACAGTTTGAGTTCCGACAGTTTAAAAAAAAAAATAATAATTTAACAAATGCTTGAAAAATGGCCACTTCAGCTTGCCATTCTTCAGCTCAATGTGAACAAATACAGGCAGACAAACCTCCGAACACATTTGCAGAACTGTACAGTGTAGCAAAAATCACTCGTAAAATGACCAATTGAGAGGCCCGTCTGAGTTGTAACTGATGACTTGTCTGTATTTCCAGCCCTTGGAGCAACATACTTAGACTTTTCAGCCATTAATGTACGCATTTACAGATTTGTCTTCACATTCACAGATCTATGTACGCATTTACAGATTTGTCTTCACATTCACAGATCTATGTACGCATTTACAGATTTGTCTACACATTCACAGATCTATGCACACATATACAGATTTGTCTACACATTCACAGATCTATGCACACATATACAGATTTGTCTACACATTCACAGATCTATGCACACATTTGTCTACACATTCACAGATCTATGCACACATATACAGATTTGTCTATACTTTTACCAATCTCAATCTTGCTTCACATCTTTGGTGGCCTGTTGCTGTCAGGCGTCATGTCCTGCAGTGACTGTCAGAAAGTCTGTAATGTCTGTGATGAGCAATATGCAATGGCCTTCTGATTGGAATCTCACCCGCAGGCTACTCACACCAGGGTAGATTAGGGTGTGAAATGACAATATGGTGCCTTTTGAGAGATAAAGCGTGCTGGAGAGAGGGAGAGAAAGAGGGTTTGAGAGAGAAAGAGAGAGAAATCAGACACAGGAAAGGAGAGAAGAAAGAGAAACATATGAGAGGGGAAGGAAGATGAGTGGAGAGGGAAGACGGACGATGCATTTGAAATGTAATGTGTGACATGGTACCCACTGATTCAGGTCTGATTGGGAGTCTCATGATCAAATGGCAAAAAAAGAGTGTGATTTATGAGGGAGTGTGTTGATGGCAGGGGCACAGGAACCGTTCTGATCTCCCTTGAAGCAGGGAATAGGTGAGTGAGTGAGTGAGAGAGAGAGAGAGAGAGAGAGAGAGAGAATGAGAAAGGAGGGAGTGCAGAGAAAGAGGACTAAGCAACTGGAAGAGAGAGGAGAGCAAAATGGAGAGGGAGGGGACTTCATCAAGGGAAAACAACAGGGAGTGTCGGGAGGAGAAGTAAAAATTATAGCCAGAGCAACGGGGAAGAGACAGACAAACAGAGAAGGGACAAAGAAAGCCAAGGATAGATGAGCGAGAGAAAGCACTTTGGTCTCATTTCATGAGTGTTATTGTAGGTAGTAGACACCCAGTTCTTCAGCTTCAGTTTCCATCTATGGGGCCTAATTTCACACAAAGTCCGCCACGCATGACCTCAAGCTAATTTATGAACTTGGCACAATCATTTAGCTCATTTCACATGAGCCAGATTCCAAGTGCAAGTGTAGATGGGTCAGTGCAATACTGGGCTGAGTGTGTGCACAGACATGGGAGCTCCATGTAGAGATGAGCTCCTCCAAAACAGTAACTTTTCCCGTGAAACTTTCTAAATGATTTCATGTCGCGCAGGCCTTCCACACAAGGACCTCCGTCTTCTGTGATGTAAACCGCTCCGTTCGCATCTGGAAATATGTTGTTTGCTCTTTTGTAGAACAATTACTGAGCTCGGTGTGAACGGTAATAAGGTAGGGTTGAATCATTGTGATTGGCTGATAAAGAATGGCTTCATTGCTACATCCACTAATTACTCAACCCATTTATGCTTGATTGCACCCTGCGTTGTGTCAATTAAATTAGCATATATAGATCTCCCCACTTATTCCCACTGCACGGTTGCTGATGCATAAAGCCCGTTCGCGGTGGTCATTTAAGGCCCGTTGGGTACAAATTGTTGGGAAAAGAATTAGATATCACGTGAGGAATCGATTTAGAAGATGGTGTGAAACCTCTGACTTAATGACGGGGGTATGGATGTGAGTTTTGCATGACCTCATCTGAATGGATTAGTATTGAGTAGTACTGTCAAGTTTTGTTCTGTCGTGTTTTAAGGATATTTGCAGCTTCCCCACTTAGATGCATCTACTCGAAAAACTGGATTCCACTCAATGGCCAAACAAATAAACGTAAATAAGCAACAACAGAAGCTATACATATTTTCAAATATTTCAAAATGATTAAGCCTTATTTCAGTTAATACACACTCTTCCAAATCTCCTCATATTTAAATAAAGCAAATGCTCACTGCTGTCAGAACTCTTAGTTCTCGCACAAAGTATTTTATTATAATTTTATTTATCCTTTTTAACAACCCCTCTTTCTCCTTTAACCCCATAACAGGCTGTAGTTAAAAGTCTGTGCAACTAACTACTATTCATAGTTAGAACATAAAATATTTCACCATGCACCACCAAACCAGAATATCATTCTGTATATAATTCAACACAGATTCTCAGATAGATGTACAACCAATAAACAATAGAAAAGACAGAAGACAACCCGTGTTGCCCACATGAACACTAAAGCGTTAAATCACCGAGCCAATTACCGCACGCAAACCCAAACTTGTCTGGTAGCAGCAGTGATCTCCGCCACAGAAACTCACTGAAATTAGTTTGTTAATTAAGTTCAACATCTTACTCTATAGATGTATCAGTCTTGCAGAGTCTTGCAGCAAAGCACAATACTGCTAAGAAACCTTTTAACAGCATCTTCTTCTAGCGTGGTGTTAGCATAGCACCTGCTCTCCTCCAGACGGTTCTCCCCTGTGACACTGCTAGTTGCTTTTCAACGCTCCAGGCAGCACTTAGGCAGTTGGTTGGTTCCATCTGGTTTGCTCTCCGAATATTCAGTTTGTTAGTGGAATTGTATCATTACTTTATGTATTATTTTTAAATTATATTATTTATAAGTATTTTCTCTCCCCACTAGGTCCCAACATTTTCTAGAAAACTCACGTTTGACTTGGCAAGTACTCTCTCTTTCTCTCTCTCTCTCTCTCTCTCTCTCTCTCTCACTCTCTCTCTCTCTCTCTCTCTGTCACTCATACACGGTCCCAAAACCCACACCAGCAAGGCCATCAGACATAACTGAAGGACTGGGCATAGTCTGAGGTTATGCAAGGGTATGGATTTATCAAACTGCCTGTCAATACCACAACATTTTACTGTACCAACATTAGCATATAACAAGCAATAAAAGCAGAAATAAGCCCCTAATCTGTGCACCAAACAGATGCATTAGAAGATCTACGCATCTGAGCAAAGTAGAAAATCAGTGTTAATTCAATTTTTTTCTTTGAGAACAACCCCTTTAAGCCGGTAAGTGGTAAGTGCTTTTCTTTGATTGGGCAGTTGTGAAACCTTGCACAAACTTTTTGTTTTGGCTGTAACTTAGCTTGGATTACTGTGAAATGGCCAAGGTGACACGAATACTCACTAACTTGTCTGCTCACAAAACTACATCATAACTGCAAAACACCTCATTTTTTTTACACCATCTCATTTATTAGTGTTTATTTATATCTTAAACATTATTTTAGTAAGGAATAAGAATACCTTAGACTTTTTAATCCAAACAGACTTAATGCCCAGCAGACTGACACATATGGCCTTAGGGATGAACCCTTACTAAAGTTGAGCAATAGTAAGTATTTATGATAATGAACCTATTGTGTAGCCTATGAATATTCACACGTTATTACAGTTTCATTACATCAAACATTTTAAATGACTGAAACTGAAATGATTCATAATTACAGCCATCCTCTTTCAAGGTGAAAATTGTCCAAACGTCAAACTCCCAAACACTTTTACCCTAAAGGTTTTTACCTTTTAAAAAGTAATTTTGACTTAACAAAGTCTTCATACTCCTCCCGTTGTTTAAATCTCCACACCAGGCTTTGAGATATTCCTCTACCAAAGAAGGAAAAATAAAACACTTTGGTATGTGTGTCAGCTATCAGTGTCCCTCTTTATTATACAACTCTCAGTGCAATGCAAAATGAATGGCTGGATAATGGATGCTTTTTCAGCAAGACCAGAATGCTGAGAGAGGGAGAGAGAGGGAGAGAGAGAGAGAGAGAGAGGGAGAGAGAGGGAGAGAGAGAGAGATAGCATCTCATTTGTGTCGATGGGATTGGTTAAATCGTAAGAGTAAGACGATTAAATATTTATCCCTATATTTTCTGAGGAAGGCAGGTACCGTTCACTTCTGGTGTGTCTCTCAAGGCTCCTCTCAGATTAATTACACTGAGGACAGTTCCGCCCGCATAGACTCGCTCTCAAAACTCAAAACTCATTTGTATTCTGCTTTCAGCATGCCGAACATCCGTGAACCACCTTCGGCAGGATTCTGAGCTCTTTTGGGGCGGGGGGGGGGAATGGTCTTTGTAATTACAGTTTAGTGAATACTTTTTTTTCCTTAAGAGGGTATTTAAAATCGGTCTTTAAAGTACACATGTGGTTGCATTTCAAATAGTGATGCAGGAGTTTGTTGTAATGCTGATCATGGCGAGGAGATTAGAGAGCTGCTACCAGACGTTGGTGTCTGTCACTACAAAAACACTCACATAAGAGCGTGTAAATCCTCTTGCGGACAGTCCCTCAGAGAGGGGAAAGGCTGCCAGAGGTCACATCGCCAAACACATACATGAGAAAAAAACTGAGACCAAGAACTTGAAGCTCTGACTTCAGGAAATCATCTATTGCCATGCATGAATACAGAGCCAGTCTGATTGCCAGAACCAGGCATAGATACACATACATAAAAATGTCATACAATATATGTATACTATGATTACATTGTAATGTGCATGCATGATTCAATTGTAATCTACATATGATTTGCTTTGGAAAAGGTATTTGTAATTACAGTTTAGTGAATACTTTTTTTTCCTACGAGGCTATATAAAATCGGTCTTTAAAATACACATGTGGTTGCATTTCAAATAGTGATGCAGGAGTTTGTTGTAATGCTGATCATGGCGAGGAGATTAGAGAGCTGCTACCAGACGTTGGTGTCTGTCACTACAAAAACACTCACATAAGAGAGTGTAAATCCTCTTGCGGACACGCATTCATGAGAGCAAACTGAGAGCAAGAACTGAGAGCACTGACTTCAGGAAATCATCGATTGCCATGCACGAGTACAGAGCCAGGCATAGACACACATACATACAAATGTCATACAATATAAGCACACTGTGATGACATTGTAATGTACATGCATTATTCAATTTGATGGAAATTGATATTACCATTCATTTATATACTTACCATCGCATTGCAAGTATGTTCTCATGTGTGTGTGTGTGTGTGTGTGTGTGTGCCATGTGTATTGACAGTCTGGGCACACCCCTGGGAAGCCACAACCATGGCCTATGCTAAGTAGGCCTCATGAATGTATGATCTTGACACCCCAGCAGACATCCTGCCTGCCTGCCTAGGTGGAGGGATACACAACATCATGTCCTACATCTTGCCTTTGTGTGCGTGTTCCGGAACCTTCCGTAAGGTCACCTCCCCTTCCCAACCTTGACCTGTAGAACCTTCCCAATGTTGACCTATCACCCCCAATGTAACCTCCCATGATTGACTGGTATTTAACCTGTAACACTGTGGTGCCTCTTCAGTCTTTGCCTGCCTCTACTTGATGTTGGAATTGACTCCCTGCAGGAGCACCTTGAAATACACCTCCAGAAATATTCTATTCGCCTCGTGGTCTTTTGTCTAGAAGAGTGTCGGCCTAAGAATCCCCATCAAATTGTAATATACACATGATTTTTACATGTTATGTATATGTAGTTGAATCATAATATTGCACGTAACATAGTGAAAATGTCATGAGCTTAAGAAAAAAAGCATCAGTCACAGTGCCTGTGACATTTCATTCAGGGTTGCACATATTGCGAGCAATTTCTGTTGGTCTACAGTACATGGTTGACTAGATGAACTTTCCAGCGTATAATGTTCATTTAGTGTTTATTTGCTTGTTGCAACCACAACCAGTAGCTAAAAAAAAACCAAAGGCTGCCATTTTATCTGTTGCATTCTGCTGCCTGAAGCTATGCTAGAGCCTAGATACCAGACCAACAGGTCCTGGGAGACTTTGCCAGTTTGCCTGTAACCATGGCCTTACCTTTAAACACACAATAAAGGCTGACATTTGGGATTTTGTATTCAGACTGATCTCCCTGCAATTGAACTTGTGGGGCGAGACAAAGTAACAACAACCCCTGCATGTTTTACAGCTATGATGCTTTAGATTCCCACAGATGTAGCAGTTCAGAATCAAACTGATTTGTACCAAAGAGATCTTCATTAATATGACTAAGTGATCTTTTAATGACGATATTCATTGTTGTTGCTGTAGTTGTTATAATACATGACAGTCTTTTGGCCTTTTTCTTTTTTAACCAAAACAGCCAGTTCTAAAAGTACTGTGTCTGATATCGAGGTGCCTACAACTCAGATCAAAAGTTGACTTCCCAGGGAGCCTGGGATGAAAGCATCCTCTAAGTCAGTACATATAACTGATGTAAAAGAAATAACACATAACAGACAGATCTCTTGTACATTTGATCAATACTGACAGGGGATGATTGTCTCCTGGGAAGAAGGTGGGATTCACTGCCCGGCAAACCATGAAAGATGCTTTGTGAAGTTTTCTTTACTCTTACATGTTCAAGGGTGTTGTCAAGAGAGGACAGACAGATTTGAAGAGAAGAGAAGACAACAGGTTTCAAAGTCCATTGATGTAGATCAGCTCTATGCCAAGGGTACAGAGCTGCTTTGATAGTGTTCCTTATACACTGGTTTCCACGGCCTGGTACTTAGATACATATTGGCATCTGTATGAACTTTCTTCAAATCAGGATGAAGCTCAAGATGAAGGGATGTCTGACCGGAGGGGCTTACAGAGGCTTATGTGGCATTAAAGCTGGCTTATTTGGCATTATAGCTGGCCTACTGTACAACACAGGGAGTAGACAACCCTGCAGAACTGTAGTAGAACTGACCTGGCCCTGATCTAAAGGGCTCCAAACCCTGTATCCCTACCCTTGGACGCGTGTCTTCTTGCCATTAGCTGGATTGTGGACAGGGGCCAATGCCAAAAACCGTTACACTGCCCCAGACACTGTTATCCTTATCATGGATAAATTATCTTCATGGCTGTATATCCTATTCCGGATTAAATCTTTAATTTTATTCATGCCTCCCCAGTCATTGGGGTAGAACTGATCTGGTCCTAATTTGGCTCAGGTCCAGTGGGCTTCAACCCTGTGTCTCCACTCCTTGGACATGTGTCTGGGGAGGATCAGATGGATACATTAATGTAAATGAAAGCAGTTAAAGGACCAAAAACCCTCTGGGAAAACCTTAAATCGATTATGGTGAGCAAGTAAATCTTAGTTGATAGTAGAACACTACAGTCTAACCAGTCAGTGGCCCCAGAACATGATGTGTTGGGTTTGCTGTATGCAAATAAAACTGCGATCAATGATTTGTGTGTCCTTTTGACATGCACAGCATGCAAAGCAGATAAGAATCACTCCACAGAGCTATGAAGGACCATACACACTCCATCACTCCATATCATTTACATACGTTTGTCACTAGTTTCTGACATGCGGCTCTATACATGTCAGGCACACTCACAAATCCTTTAGACTTACATTTAATTCATCACATAATTCAGGCACACACAATGCATAGTGTTAGTGATGCTCATCGAAAACCTTCCAGTCAAGGTCTTGCTGATGGCATGTTTTTAACCAGCAGAGTATCTCTTCTATCTTCTATAGGCCCTTTGTAGAGCATCATGACAGAAATTAGTATCAATGAATATTTATTTATTAACATTTATGTATTTTTTTTTACATTACATAAAATAATTCGATTAAAGTCAAATTTTATCATTCATCAAATATGTGTAGTATTTAAGCTCAAAGAGTAGGTTTAACAGACCTCAATACTGAATGGTCCAAACACCAGAAGTTTATGCATGTATTTTTTTAATTGTGCGTGTACACGTGTGTGTGTACATGTGTGTGTGCACATGTGTGTATATACATTTGTGTGTGTGTGTGTGTGTGTGTGTGTGCATGTGTGTATATATGTGTGTGTAGGCGTGTGTATGTGTATATACATGTGTGTGTACGTACATGTGTGTGTGTGTGTGCCTTCTGATCGTGAAGGTGTCTTATTAGGAGAAACATCAAAGTTGTGGAGCTGAGCTCCCCAGAGTGCCCTCATTGCCTTTGTCCTGCACACTGAGGTGACATCCCTTACTGACGAACCCTCATTAGCAACACACTGGCCACCAGCACTCAGAGCCTGTGGGCAATTAGAGATTTTTCACCCACTGATGGACACAGCCACGTCCTGCACTAACTGGAAGATGTAAAGTGAGTCGAATATAGCTAAGTCATCTAAGGGTCAGGGGTCAGGGGTCAAAGCTTTATTAAAAACAGGTAGACGCTTCAAAGTTTTGGGATATTTTAATGTGTAGCAGCAATGTACTCATAATAGGCCATTTTAGATGATATGTGAAACTACTGCGAAAGTGGATTTTTATATTGCCTAAAAATGTATTTCATACAGGAAAGAAAGAACTTCAGCATAGATAGACCAGGTGCAGTGAGGCATTTAAATGGAAAATGTATTACTTGCAAGTAGCTCAGTAACCTATAACTGCCATTACAAGGTGCACATTGACCGCTTGCAAGGCAATCGTTCTTTTTCCATACTCATGCCGCGTGGATGTTAAACTGCAGTGATGGAGCTTTTAACTCAAGTTACTGTGGCTGTGCAGGTGCTTCAATGACTTCAATTTAGTGAAGGAGCAAACGGAGAGGCTAAATATATATATATATATCTACCTGCACCAGTAGGTAGAGGAACATTTTTCCTCGCAGTTTTTTTCTGCCTTGCTGAAGCATCTAATAGAGAATTAAGGTAACAATAAGAACAAATGAGTCAACCAGAAATATCAATCCACATAACATAAGTCTACAGAAATTCTTCTGAATTTCTTACTGAAGTAAAATTGCAGCCCTTCCCTCACAAAAGATAATAAAAAAATATTGCAAATATATCAACAGCATATTATTAACATTCAATTTATTTTGTAATGACCAATATCCAGTTTATATTAATATTTCATATGTATGGCTGTTAAAGTTTACTCAGGATATAAGCTGATAGGCCATGCTTGCAGAGTGCATATCCAACTGAACACATCACCAATTACTACCCCTCTATTTGTCAATATTTAGAGCTAGTTGTTTCATTCATTCTTCCGTTTTAATTACAGCATTATCCTCTTCCCCCCAAAATCTGTCAAATCTCCCCAGATCTGCTTTAAGTGTACTGGCACAGTGGGCTATAATCCTGCAGACAGTATATGCATAATCAGTGCAGCGTCATCAGCATCTTAACCTGCGTCTGGCACTAAAGCAGCACCATCTTAAAGCGTATCCATTTCATCCATCAAGACATCTTATCATCAGTGAAACCCTGAGAGCTCTCCAGACTGCAATGATTACCTGATAGCTTTACTGAATTGGAAGAGAACAGAAGATTAATTGAATTACATGAATGAATAATATGAAACAGCGACATTTCGAATCTTGAATCAGGGCCAGCTGCAGGGTGCAATGGGGGGCATTTGTCGATTTGCAAGGGGTAGGGGGAGGGGGGCAACATTTTCTAGAGTTAGATTGGAGGTACAGTGATGCTGGCACGCACAGACATAATATGTGAGAAGTGGGTCCTTAGTAAGAATTAGAGCATAGAGATCGTACGAGACTGAAAGTCAATATTTTGTGACAAACAACCAACACCTATCTTCTGTCAAACATCTACTGAACAAACACAAATATAATGTATAGACCTATAATGTAAGCTATACCTAGGTTGATGAAAGAATGACAAAGTCCTCAAATCAGTTTGACTATTACCAGAATGTCATCCTGGGGTTGGATATGTAGGGTGGGCAACTCAATTCAACAAGAATAGATAATGTCCAAATTTGAGATGAAATGGTATGAAAATGTAATATCACGATTTTAGTGACCAAAATGATCACGATTATCAGTGTTATTGCAGTATTGTTAAAATGTGCTGAAGATGTACTGATAGTCAACATCAGCAAAACATGGTTTGGCCAAACTGAACTTCCTAGGATAGCTAGGCGATATCTGGGATAGTTAAAAAGCTACGATAGGCAGAAACCCTCTGGGTGCCTGTGCAGCTTCATACTAGCATGAGTTCATATTCACTTTATATTAAAATGAGTTCATATTACACACACTAGCAACTAGCAACTGTGAAGATAGTTCTCTAAGCTAGAGATAGTATAGGTCATAGCCAGGTTAACTGTGAAGATAGTTCTCTAAGCTAGAGATAGTATACCGTAGGTCATAGCCAGGTTAACTGTGAAGATGGTTCTCTAAGCTAGAGATAGTATAGGTCATAGCCAGGTTAACTGTGAAGATGGTTCTCTAAGCTAGAGATAGTATAGGTCATGGCCAGGTCAGAGGTTAACTGTGAAGATGGTTCCCTAAGCTAGAGATAGTATAGGTCATAGCCAGGTTAACTGTGAAGATGGTTCTCTAAGCTAGAGATAGAAGAGGTCATGGCCAGGTCATAGGTTAACTGGCCTGGGACCTCACATGTTTTACACATGTCTTGTGGAGGTTCGGGGTTCTGTGTTCCGTGGCATCCTGTTAGAGTACAGTTAGGAGGGAAAACACACACATAAACACTGAGGGGGCAAAACTGTTATCTGAGGTGGGTTATCTGTTTGTCCCTCCCAGCCAGCCCTGTGTGGAGTACGACTTCTATCTCATAGTCCTGCTGAGCGGATTCAATCAAGGGTTGAGGTCGTTTCAGTAGAAATGCACAAAAGGAAACCTGTGGCCCCTTGGCAGTGGAATAAAACTTTTTGTTGACTGACTCTGGAGCGCAGTACACACAGCCACCTGCTGCCCTCTCTAAGCGAGTAAACACCAACAGCAGAGAGCGTGCTGCGACTCGTAGCCCGTAGCAACACTCACAATCACTGCCATCAAAACTCCGACTGGCTGAATCAAACTCTGCAACTCCCTGTGTGAGCGTGTGTGTGTGTGTGTGTGTGTGTGTGTGTGTGTGTGTGTGTGTGTGTGTGTGTGTGTGTGAGAGAGAGAGAATGTATGTGTGAGTTTGTGTGTGTTTGTACATATCTGTCTGTCTTTGAATATTTGTGTGCGTGCGTGTGTGTGTGTGTGTGTGAGAGATAGAGGCAGAGAAGGAAGTGTGTGTGTCTGTACTCTTCAAGACAGACCTTTTTGCCAGGAGGTGTTAGAAACCCCAGCCTGTGGTGGCAGATGGGCAGAGAGGGGGTGACTGGGGGGAGAAGGGTAGGGCGGTACCCTTTTCTTTCCACTGTCTGTTGGGCATAATTCCAAAGACACAATACCCTCTTGCGGCATGTTCAAAGGGGTCAGGCTCTACAACATTAAATTACAGGACTAATTAACTAGCCTTGAAAATACCCTTACAGAGCTAGGGGGTGACATGTCATGAGATGCTGCTTGCGGTGCTTTAAAAAACAAAAAGAAAATGTTAAATGAGTCCTCTCTTTAGACACATTTACAGTGCACTGTCCCTCTCTGACCTGAGGCCAGGAAACATGTCCTGCTATTCGCAGAGTCAGCATTTTTTCCCCCTGGGTCAGCTTTGTCAGCAAATTCATGACACGCCATTGACGTCCCTCGCTCTTGTCCTGTCAGAGGCCCAGGCCTGGTCATGCGAGTGTCCCGGACGCTGAGCTGCACCGTACTGAGCAGCATGGCAGAGCACTGTGTCGTTGTGTAGCGCTAGCTCCAGGGTGTTCAGGCCCTGGGCTCTATAAAGTGCCTCCAGAGTCCAAAGTCAATTGTTAATAGCACTATTGATGGAGATAATTTCCAAACACTGTTAATGACTTAAGAATATAATATAAAGTGCCTTGTATTATTAATTACCTTATATGAATCATGTACTTATGTAAGCAGGAACATGGCTTTTCTGTGTTTCTGCGTGTGTGTAACTTAGATTATTAGGTGCCACTTAGTCTGCATATCTACAAGAGCATGTTTAGACCAGAGGTGATAAGCTTCTTCCGACCTTGTGCAAAACTTTTATCCTTGCCTCGGACGTCAGAGATCCACCATGTGGTTATTCCTGCTGAACGCTAAACTTCTGTCTATATAAACCTTGTGCGATGTGTTTATCAGGGCTTCACTTTCAGCCTTGTGCTGGGAGTGAGCCCAATTGCAATTGTTGTTTGTCTTATAAATATACTTATATGCAGCTCCGGAGTCCTGAGGTAACAAGGGTGAATTTTTACCTAACAACTATAAATGAAAACATTGAATTGGCTGCATTAGCATTTCCAAGGGTGAAAGACACGTGTTGGCAGCCATGCTGACAAGGACAGAGAGGATGGACAATGGAGCGTGCCTCAGAGCCTCAGAGCCGCTTCACTGGGCCATGCTGTTTAAGCACGCGTGTCATCATTGGTGGACATCATTAAAACTTGGGATGGGGAGTCATTTTAGACACGGTGAGGACAGACGAAGGTAGATATAGCCTAACATCCATCCATACACACATTCACACACACACATACTTACATTTACACACACATCCTCACATACACACACACTCACGCACACACACACACACACACACTCACGTACACACACGCACACACACACACACACACACACACACACACACACACACTCACGTACACACACACATGCCGACACAGGCACTGACAGACACACCTTCCACTGTAGATTGAAACGCCACCCCAGTTGATGGAGGATGCTCCTGCTTGTAAATAACATCTGTTTGTCTCTGACCAGCAGCCATGTCGCAGCACTTAATCAATGCTTCGGCCTGGGCCTGTTCTCTAGCTCTTCAGTACCCTTCAGCAGAAACCATCCCTGCACTGACATCACACAGCACTGAGAGTGAGATATATCACCAGACACTCACCCAGGGCCACAGATAGTCTCTAATCATGCTGCCACCAAATGTCTGTCATATCTACGTGCCTGTCACCATAGCCAACCCCAAAACTAATTATAAAAACAAGAACAACAACTAAACTACTAAACCAAACTTTTTTTTAGTATTCTCAGTGGTAACGGTATATAGGACTAAATTATTCATGCATAGCAGAAGCAGCAGGTGTTGAGACTAAGTAATAGTAATAACTGTCAATTATCATCCGTCACAGTGGAATAAACAGAAATCAAATCTTTATGAATCTCAACTTCAGAGACAGGCAGAAGCGTGTTTTTATGTCTCACCCTCTTTTGAACATATATCGACCTTTTCTTCAAACAACTGATGGGAATACCTTATAATAATAATAATATATCTCTTGGATGTGAAAAATAAACGTTTCTCTGCTTGTTAAAGTCATTCCCCTCCTGTGGATGAAAAGCCTCTTCGGTCATACTCTCTCTCTCTCTCTTTCTCTCGACCATCAAAGCTTCAGTCACGAGCCCAATAAATCCTTAATCCTTCATAAGGAGGCACCTTAATCCCACTTCTGTGTAATTCCATGGCACCGCCATCCCATCTGCACTCAAACCACCATCTCAGTCTGTCTCCCTCTCTCTCGACTCCCCTGTGAGAAGTCACTGTGCTTCTTTCCAGCGTATCTTTCTGTGCACAGCTGGATGCTTCTCTGCAACACACACAAGCAAAGGAAACGCAAAGAAACAAGGAGACACATGTGGAGTTTCTTTAAATCTTTAGAGCCCGGTGATGTCAGCGGAGCGGACACACAGGGCTGAGGGATGCCGTTGGCTGTGACTGAATTGCATGTTTGCACACACAGAAAATGGACTGAGGAATATTGCCTTTGACACCGCCCTGTAGACTGCACACAGAAGCAGGAACACACAGATCAACCGACCAACAGGCGTGTCTGTACTCACACACATTTACACACACACACACACACACACACACACACACACACAGACACACACACACGTGTGCGTGCATGGACCAAGGCACATGCTCCTATTTGCCCTCATACAATATATAGGCTTAGCTGTGGCTAGATGCTAGAGTTAGAGCACCAGAAAAAAAAGACTAGCCGCGCACAGAGAGGTCACTTGAGTTAGCGCACCAGTGGAAAGCCTAGCCGCGCACAGAGAGGTCACTTGAGTTAGCGCACCAGTGGAAAGACTAGCCGCGCACAGAGAGGTCACTTGAGTTAGCGCACCAGTGGAAAGACTAGCCGTGCAACAGAGAGGTCACTTGAGGAAGAAGCCCAGCAGTGTTCCCACTTACACTCTGCTTCCTGTGTTTCTATCGCTCTCTGTTCCTCCGTCCAAAATAAAAGCTGCAGGGGCCATTAGTGCTTTTAGGTATACACTAGAAGAAAGAGAGAGAGAGAATGTATAATTAGACAAAAAAAACATCACATGTGGATACAAACTGCTTAGTTTTTTCCACATTTTCTTTGAAAAACCAATTCATGGCCCCAGCAAACACTGACACCTTACTTCCAGCAAAAACAAAAAACAAGCAACAGGATTTTTATGCCACAAGGTTACCAAGGTTACAGCTGTACGCTTGTCTGCGTGTGGTGGGTGTTGCTGTGCAGTGAGCGTGTCCGATGTGATTGTCACGCTTCTCACCAATTCTCTCCACTCTGACGAACACCAGAGTTGAATGTCATTCATTCACATACCAGTAAGCGATGCTTAATCTATGCAAAAACTCTCAACTCCATTTACCTTACACATGCAGCATCGTCACAGGTGTCTGTAAAGTGTCATATCACACCACGTGTCGTTGGAGTTTAATACTGAAACAGAGTAAACAGTAGACATAGCTGCTCGTGCAGACGACAGTAATGAAAACGACAAGATGGAGAAACATTAACCAACGGATTGAAAAACATAGACGGCAGAAGTTCAATTCAGTTCAACTTTATTTATATAGTATGATTTTTATTTATATTTCATTGTCTCAAGGCACTTTACAGAGGACAGGGTCTGAACCTTAGAGCAAACACAATGGCGTCAGGGGCAAGGAAAAACTCCCTGTTTATCAGGAAGAAACCTTAAGGTTAAGGTAAGAAGTAACCCACGATAGTAGTGTCTGAAAGTAATGTAAAGATGCTGGGCATGAGCCCAGATAGGCTATGCCAAATCTGACTATTAGAAAACAAGACTGTTCCAATACAGAGCTTAACACAGCTATCATATCCACTGTGTCCTGTGTCCTTTAAGATAAATGTGCAATCAGGTTTAGGTACGGACTGGATTCCTCAATCTTCCTCAAGTATTGGCCCGATTATCTACTCATCTGATGGGTATCTGAAGGGTTAGGGTTATGTATGACTAATACATCCATGTTCACTGTTTACCTTCCCTCTGTGCATGGAACCTCCACAGCAATAGATGAAATAGATTCATATCTAGATTAATAAATTAGGACATTCTGGGTATTCAGGGATTTGCTTGTGGCCTGATTTATTTTGGGCACAGAGCACAGAACAACACACATTCACAAAATCATACGCCATGCACTGTGTCTTCTATGCAATACAAAGGTTGTCTGTTTGTTTGTTTATGTTTGAAAGACTTGATTTCTGACTTACATTGGATTAGTAAAACTCCAATGGACTTGACAGACATAAGTTAACAGCCCTCTGAAAAAGCTTCAACAGACAACAGATGGGCTTAAGCAGTGACCACATTAGTGTCCTGCTGAAACCCTGTCAGTTATGTTGTAACTGACCACATTAGTGTCCTGCTGAAACCCTGTCAGTTGTGTTGTGACTGACCTGACAATCTGTGCATGCATGCAGGCTAACCAATGTCTCTGACAACAGACAGCCAGTGATTTTAGAGGGAAAGGTTTAGGCCTTGTAATTTCACTGTAGAATAAATAGAGAGTACTTTCTAATATAGAGCATGTTTTAATGCATTTGGCAAAGTCTGTGTTGATGCAAGTAGCAAAGTGCTGGGTCATCAGCTTTCTGTCTTAAATTGGCTTCCTCCATTGTCAACTGATTTTTCAATGTATTATTCCCATTTTTATGGACATATTCATACAAAGCAATTGACTATGCAGGTAAAAACTACTTTTAAAAGTATGTGTGCTCTCTAGAACCCTTTATCTGAGTATTGCTGGCTCAGTAACTACACAGTACAGCACAGGAACTACAGTAATGATGATGATGATCGAGCAATGTGGACAGTGATGCTTACAGTGGGAACAAAGAACCAGATGTTGAGGATTCTGAGGACAGTAAGCACATTTATAACGTTTGGCGTGAGGATTCTGAGGACAAAAAGAACATTTGTAAAGTTGGCAGAGTGGACGTGTGTGTTGACCCACACCCTCTCCAGCAGCAGGTGGAGTGTGAGCTCTGAGGAGTCTGCAGCACCATATGGCACCAGAGACACCCATCTCACTTTCAGAGTGGGCATCCACACGTAGACACGTGTGTGTGTGTGTGTGTGTGTGTGTGTGTGTGTGTGTATGTGTGTGTGTGTGTGTGTGTGTGCAAACACAAATCCAATGCTGATCCAGATTGACACCTTTTACCCATCTATGACCCCCCCCCCCCCCCCCATATGCTGAGCACTGAAAAAGGGGGAAGAGAGAGAGAGAGAGAGAGAGAGAGAGAGAGAGAGAGAAGAAAGACAGATGAGAATATGAGGCCATAAGAGAATGAGAGAGAAAGAAAGAAAGAGAGGGAGGGAAAGAGGGAAAGATAACGAGAGGGTAAAAGAGAAAGAGCCAGACACATTGAGAAGAGAGACAGACAGAAGGAGAGAAAGAGAGCTAGAGAGAGGAGGGAGAAAGAGTGCAAGACGCCTTCCAAATGGCTCTTTATGGATCAACAGGGCAACAGGCTCATTACCTGCCCCCACTGGGTAGGCGGAGGACGGCCAGGTCAGGGACGCTACGGGGTGACTGATGGAGGGGTTGAGCTGGGGAGGACAGGAGGAGGAGATGCTGCAGCCCACCACAGAACGAGCACAAAGATGGGCTGTCAAGGGAAACAAGAAAGAAATAATAAAAATGACAAAAAAAAGAGAAAAATACACAAACAGCTCTTATCTCTGATTGCGCCTCTTGTCTCATCCATAAAGCCATTAATCAAATCCTGCATTGTGGAGGACTTCAGCTTCGAGCTCTTAAATGTCTCATTGTCTCTTGTATATTAGAAAACAGGGAGGCTGGCAAGGCCTCTGAACTGTGGTGATGTCATAATTACTGCTTTAAAGGGACATGAAAGATGCAAAGAGTCCCGTCTAATCACATAATTACAACTATGAGACACGTAGCTATGCACACTGGAGGAACAAATTAAAATCAACACAAGACCAACTAAGACATACAGAATATATGCAATAATAATGATGGGTGCACCAAACTTATAATCACACAAACAAATGCCTCCATGGTTTGCTCTCTACATGAACACCCTCCAAATGCTTTTATCTTAATGACTTAACAGTACGGTTATTATAGGCTACATTTATAAACCATGTCCCTTTCTAATGAAATATTTAGTAAAACATGGCATCTGCATATGGGTAATCATCATTCCCAGACAGCATAAGGCCACTGGACCACTGTGGGACCACTAGGGGCAGAGCTGGTGGTCCACTGGGGGCAGAGCTGGTGGTCCACTGGGGGCAGAGCTGGTGGTCCTCTGGCCTTTTGCTCATCGGTTTTCGGGTGATCTTCTGATGAGTTACAGACAAACGGCTCACGGTTTTGCTGCTTTAAAGAAATGTTTTTTTTTATTCATTTAAACTTCTTCATTAGTTTTCACCAACCTTAACATTTTTATATATGTTACCAGTGCGTAATGTGTGCATTTACGTCATCAACTGACCAAGCCATTTTTCACCTCGATAGCCTTCTATTTCCATGAACTTCTTATTTCCTTCATATTATATAATATTAATTTCTTTATATCCACACCCAGTGAGGGTAGACATGATGGTGGTCCGAGATTGGACCAGGGGTAGCACACCACCAGTGGGGTGCCGACCAAAATCCATTGGTGGACCGATATATATCTTTGCTTGCTATCTGGGTTGTTTATAAATACTGGCCCTGGTAGCACTGAGTGTGCCTCCCCCTTCCTCTACCTGTTGCACCTTGTTGCTGCTGCGTTGTCCGGGATGCTAAACAGGGTGACCTCCAGAGAGAGCGGCCTTTTGTCCATACTGAGGCACCACTTGCCTTCTCTGACCTCTGTTTTGTCCATACTGATGGAACCGCATATTGATGTTTTCCTGTTCTGATTGGTTGTTGCATGGTGGTTCTTGTGTGAGCATAGAAATGCTCATATGGGGGGACTGATAGAATCGAAAATATTGCTATTCTACTGTTCTAAGAGACATGAACAAAGTGTAGCATTATTTTGTATCTGTAACTCATACCATTGGATGTGTAATCTGTCTGTCTCACTGTGAGACCTGAACAATTAGCATGTGAACCCCTTCCCCCTCAGATAGCCTCTTTCCTGCTATCACCCTTTGTCCTCTGTTATCACCCCGCCTCCCCCCATAGGTGAACCCCTACACCCCACTGTCTCCCCTCCCTGCCATCACCTACAAGGTGTGGTTACCCCCCCCCCCCCCCCCTCTTGTATTATACCTGACTGAATGGTATAGATACAATCTGGTAGGCCATTCTCTGAGCACCAGCTGAGAGGGGGTCTCCACGCCGAAATAAACTCCAGAAATCCTGACTGCGTCTTCTGGTTCGTTCTTCAACTTTTGCGTGCTCATTTTGATTCTAACAATACTGAGGCAGCACTTGCCTTCTGTGAGCTCTGTTTTGCATTGGGAACGTTGGGTCATTGTTCAGCAGGTGACACGGCCCCTCTTAACTCTTTTGTTGCTGATGGTTCCTATCTAGTGTTGACAAGTTCAGGCACCAGGGAGGCTTCCTTTCGGGAGGGTTTTCATTGGGATAATTGGCTTGTTTATTTCTTTATTGACATTTCTGTCCTATTTTGTATTCCTCTGGCGCCCGGGCTGTCTCTATTTGGTTATGATCTGCAGTAAATGTTAACTGGTGTTAAAAGCGTGCCATTTCCTGTCGGGTAGATGCCTTTTATCTAAAAGTGATAACTGTTTTGTGACATTTTTTTTTTTCTGTGTTTAAAAGTTATTTACAAGTTCTAAAAACAGCGTGAGGAGTTTTGGCAGTGCTCCATTACTGAACTGTCTGGTCTTTTGGGTAATAATAACACGCTGAATTGTGGCTGCAGTAATGCTGTTAAGAAGAACTGAATTTAATGAATCCTGCAGCTGAAACTGACAGTCTGAGGCTTGTGTTCTCCTTATGTTACTTTTGTTGACAAATGGTTTCTGTTGTTTGTTTGCAGATCAAAGCGGTCATGGACTGAAGAACAGTTTTGTCCCTCTTTTATACTGAGGCATCCGCATGCCTTTCACCAAGCTGAGAACCCGCCTGGTTTAAACATGAGATGTTTTCCGACTCTTTTCTGTTGTTGTTGTTGATTTGAACTGAACTATGTGATACATCTGCTGAACATACTGTATCTGGACTGGAATGTGTTTCCATTGTTGAACTCTACACATCCAGGGTAAAAGGCCACTACAAGTATTTCAATTTGAACTTTTTTGAAGTTTTGCATCAATACTGATTGTAACATTTTGTACTTTGTATACCCTTTGAATTTCACCCTGTATTACTCTGCTCTTCTAGTTATGGTCTCATTCTAGTGAAGAAAGCTGGAGGCCGTGGCAGACAACCCAGAGGAGATCTGCTGGTTCTTGGTGAGCCGGGATCAGATTCTGCAGATATGGCGCTTACTGCCCCTTCAGTTTCTACAACTTTTACACCACCTGCACAGATCTGCTATAGTCCTTGTTAGATACAGTATACCCATCCCAGATGAACTTACTGATTTGAGGCCATCTCTAGCTTCAGACAGGGTTGAGGATGCTATAGCTGACCTCCAGGATTCTTTTTTCTCCTGCCATTGAGCCAATGAAACAAGTGTTTTAAAGCAACTGAATATCAAAAAGAAGTGGCTTGAGGAGGGCTTAAAGCATGTGTCAAGAGGCTGTCGAAGCTGAAGGTGGTTTTTCTGGCTTAGTTGAGAAGGCAAATAACAACCTTCTGAATTCTATTGCTAAGTGCATCAGAGATTTAGTCAGAAAATCAATAGAGGGCATTTAATGGAATACGAAGCAGACGGGGACTGAGTTTCAGGCCATTCTAAAGGAATCAAACCGTTTTGTTCAATTCTCTTCAGTCTCAAAGCATCTAGATAGACCAGTTAAGTCTGAACTGCAGGACATGCATTCACAGGTTTATGCCATCAAACACTGTGTGAAAAGTGGTCTATCTGGGACTCCTGCACACTCCCAGATACTCCACAGATAATTGGATGTATCTGGGAGTCTGCTGCCCTGTTACACGATCTCGGATCCTCCTGGTTAGGCCATTAGTTGCCACGGTGAATAATCCCCTGGGGATGCTTGCAAGGGAATTCACACCTTTGGCCCACCAGGTATCCTTCAATTGGTCCTTACCTTAGCTAAGTGGCCCAATGTCGTGCCCCTCCTGTAAACCCCCTCCCCATTGCTCCTGTATGTGTCCTCAGACATGATTAGTTGTTGATTATGATTCTTATCAGTATTGTTATTATTGAATATGAAATACAGTTAAATATCAATTATTAGACATATAAATTAGCAGTATACACCAATAAACATTAACACATGATATATGACATAATGTAATACAATGTTATGTGATATAACATAACAAAGGCTTTTAGGGAGCATAAAGAATACATTGATCACTTCTGATCATTCTCAAGAAGGACGCTGTGGTCTCCTTTGAAAATCCATCCACAATAACCCATGCATGGTGATTCATAAGATACTTCTGGTCTGCATCCACTATTTTCTGTAGCTCCCCACACAGTGTAGACAATTGTGTCCTATGGGCCGGAGGCCAGACGACCCATATTGGCCAAGACGGAGTCCTCCTCATTCAACATCAGATGTGTTGTTGCCATCCTCAATAAGGTAGCCTCTTCCTTTGATTGTAGAACAGTACATTTAGTAAGGTTTAAATTCAACCATGTTCAGGCATAGAGCAGGTAAAGAAATGCAAACACAGTGGAATGTGTTGCAGTCATGCAAAAGAATAAACCAGCAGACAACAGAAATAAACGTATTTACCGCAATAGAGTTTCCAGCTCGTTTAATCCACTTTAGAGCAGACACCTCTTGCACCTCTGAGTTCTCTTATGCCTGATTCAATTCGATTCGATCCTGTACAATAGCCATAATATGCTGTTCAGTTCTCTTCTTTAAAAACACATTTAGCAGGGCTACCAGCTGTTTGTTTTCATTCTAACTTGATTGAACAATTGAATATTCCTGTTGTGTAGGAGTAGTATGAAGTTGGAATAGTCTTAAAATGCACAAATAAATGTCACACGATTAACAAATGTATTTCCTGATTCACATATAAATGTCATGTTACAAACCGCTTGCCAATTGTGAACATCCCAGCATTTATTAGTGGATTTTTTACACTTTGCTGATGCGGCTTGATTCACAAATGCATTTTTTTCAAAAGGACATTCTCTGTAGCCTATCCGATGTCTCTTACAATTCAGCCAATCACATACATGTAAAAATGTAAATTTGAGATAAAAGTTTAACTCAGTTTATGTCAGATTTAATCGCGGATTCATGTGATGTACTTTAAATGTCTGTTTGACCCTCTATGTGGTGTTAAGGATCTCTCCCCATTCTTGCCAACTGGATTCACAAGAATATCTGAATAATGTATCGTCTTCTTTTTTTTTTTTTCAACCTTGTCAGTTGTTCAGAGATGCCTTTCCCATTGGGTCTATGCTAATCATGTATTATTTTATCCTCCTACCAAACTCTCCCTTCACGGCAAAATAAATAGGCATTGAAAAGTACTGACATTGAAAAAAGAAAAAGAAGTGTAAAAATGAATGGAGAAAAAGCTGACGTGAAGAAACAAAGAAAAGATTGTCATTGAAAAAGCAGACAGGTCAGAATAAACAAGAGAAGACAAAAAAACTAAATTAACATAAATAATACGATTACAAATGTTAAGGTCAAAAAGGTTGAAGTGAGTCTGTCACGGATGTCAGGCTAGACACCGACTTTATGATGATGGGGTTTATTTTCGGATTCAGACAGAGACATATAACAGGCAATGGAAAACTGAAGACAAACTGAACAGACTGGCAGAGATGGCACTCAAACGAACAGAATATACAACGCACAGAAGATCTTTAAGAATAAACAGAAACAGTCCATGATAAGAATCAACTAAATCATGGGGCACAAAGAAGCAGGAGTGAACGTGGGGAGATGATAGTCCAGAGCTTGATGAAGGAGCAGGAGTGAACGTGGGGAGATGGTAGTCCAGAGCTTGATGAAGAAGCAGGAGTGAACGTGGGGAGATGGTAGTCCAGAGCTTGATGAAGAAGCAGGAGTGAACGTGGGGAGATGATAGTCCAGAGCTTGATGAAGGAGCAGGAGTGAACGTGGGGAGATGGTAGTCCAGAGCTTGATGAAGAAGCAGGAGTGAACGTGGGGAGATGATAGTCCAGAGCTTGATGAAGGGACAGGAGTGAACGCGGGGAGATGATAGTCCAGAGCTTGACGAAGAAATAGGAAGATTTTTTTCAAAGTCAAACTTAATGTCTGTTTAAGCTCCATAGTATTCCAAGTACGTGGTTTAATGACAAAACTGGGTAAGTTAACTCCTAAGGTAAACCTCCTGGTAGAAGAGCCCTATGGCTTCATTTTCCTTGCAAAACTAAGCCATAGCTTCTGTTAGTTAAAGGGGACCTATTATGCTCATTTTCATAATATTATTTTCAGGATCTACTAGAATGGATTTATAAGCTTCAATGTTCCAAAAACACATTATTTTTCTTATCCTGTAGATCTCTATTCACCCTCTGTCAGAAACACTCAGTCCAGTGTACACTCAGTGTACACTCAGCCCAGTGTACTCTGATTGGTCAGCTAGGCAGGCAATAAGGATTGTGTTACGAGATTGTGTCATCTTGTAACTAAGGAAAAAGGGCTGGTATTCCAACAAGGCATTTCATGCAGCTGAGAAATGTGGTTTCTGTGGAAGAGAGTTACTCCCTTTGTGTACTTTGGGCTTTGTGACTTTTCAGATTGTTTACATGCACAAAACGCTGTGTAACACACAAGGGAAGAGAAAAAATGGAAAAACATAAAGGCGCTTAAAGGTTCGTTTTAACTTTGTCACTAAACCATGTACTTGGAATCCCCCCCTGGTTGATAGACAATTTCACTACCAATAATGCAGCTGATTCTAGTTCTGATCTGGCTCTGAATCTGGTCCTATCCAGAGCTGGCATGGATCGGTTGGCACAAGCTACAGAGTATTTGAACTCTTGTTTGATCTTTGCCTGCAGCGCTACCAGTATAGCATGCACATGGTCAGTCCACAGTCAGTGGCAATGTGGCATTTATAGCCCAGTTCACTGGTGCATATCTTTGTTTTGTTGCCTTGAGCCCCCTCTGTAAAAAAATGTTGACATCTACCACTGCCTAGCAATTCCTGGTGTTTATGTGTCGTTGAGCCACAGCATGCTAATAAATCGCGACGCTAATCTGTGAACGTGTGTGGACATGAAGTTTATGGAGCGGTTTACACACGTCTCACATCGATCTTCATGTACCCACATGAACCAATGCATGTGATAAATGGACAGCACGCATAACCTCACGATTCCCGAGCAGCTGGTGCTTATCCACACATCATTCTCCTCCTCTAAAGCTGTAGTGGAGCTAACTCACGTGTGCTGGGCCCTTAAGATTCCGTGGCCCCTGGCAACTGTTGCCATGTGTGGCTGCAGGGACTTGGAGACATAGGAAAACAAGTAGCTAAGCGAGCTCTTGGAGGGGGACGAGTCCCTCTGACACTCGCTAATGGAAAAAAGCCTCGCTCCAGCTCTCTAACCTACACAGAAGCAAGGGTGGCCTGGAAATGGAAAGCCATTCACACAAGGCCGAAAATTGCACCGGCCGAGGCTGAATAGGCCAAGGCCTCAGACTGTGCTGTCAGCGGGACTGAGGGCCGGACAGGCAGAGAGAGGCACTGTGACAGCAGAATAAGAGCGAAAGGGAGAGGGGGAGAGAAATGGCCAAAATCAGACCCATTTGGCTAGTGTTCAAAAGGAAGGTCATCAAAATATGCTTTCACTGCTACTGCAGTTTTTTGTGGTTTCTCGACAACAGTGTGGGATAATCCACTATGTCTGTCAACGAAAGATAACTGTTGTCTATTTTGTTTATTTAAACGATGTGTATAGCAGTGGAAGATCTAGGTATGGGCAACAATAAATATGCACACTGCGTACCCCAACAGCCAGGGCCCCAGCAGGATTCCCATTCAAGGCGAACGACCTACAAGTGGCAGCAGCCCATTTGTGGTAGGCGTAGAGAAACGATCTAAGGACCTAAACAGAAGTGTATGAGAGTGCCTGGAGCACTGGCACTGGGAAACAAGCCACGTTTGAAAAGAAATCGGTTGATTGGAACATTACCTTGTTATAGCACTAATCATGTTTCGGCTGGAGCGGTCCCTTAAACTAGCATAAACAGTGACATGGTTAAGTCTGTTTTGAGTCATTGTAAAGCGGAGCCAAGTCTTGATCCTGCAAAGTGCACTAAAATGCCTCAGAGGATGAAATGGGGACTACTACCAAAATCCTCCACAGGCAATCCACGAATGATCCTCGCAGATTCTGCACTGTTACTAAATGAGTAATTCAATCTCAACATAGAAAACCATCCTGGTTAAGCAGCACAGTGAACTATGCATCTACAGAATCTAGGACTTGAATTCCATTCTGTAGTGGTCCTTTGCAGATTTAGGCTGATGTGCTTCAGCTCCTACAGTGAAGCGTTTTAAGGCCTTAAAAGTAAACCATGGCAATCGCTTGTGTAGCGCTCCCTTCACTACTCTAGGAGATTAGCTAAGGGAGAATAGCTTAAAGTTAGTTTATCTACTTAATATTATGGGTCCCTGTCCCCTTCTGTGAATATAAATAAGACCCAACACAATGGCTTTATCTAGCGAATTATTATTATTATTATCATCATCATCAAAAACCAGAGTTATTCACAGCTTAACAAAATCACAGTTAGAAAACTGATTCACCATACATATTTACATATTTACAAACTCATAGTTGCCAACAAAAGGTCGCTTTCAACTTCAATATACACATTAGGACAAACAAAAGCAAAACCAGTTAACAAACAAAACATTTAACAAAGTCACCCAATGCTAACACTAACCTGGTAGGCGGTTAGCCTACCAGCTAGCTAGCATGCAATCGGTACCGACAAACACAATGTCCACAACGTTACCGTAGCCGGTAAACCCTCCTCCTAACCCCCAAACGTAGCAGGCCTGGATCTCGTGGCTAGGGTACGTTGTGGCCCAAAACGTACTGACCGCTTCACTCTCCTGAGCAGCAAAAGAAAACCTGAATCTTCCCTGACCAGCATGCAGTTCACTCCGGTCAGTATGTTTGTTGAAACTCTCCGGTCAGTATGTTTGTTGAAACTCTCCATTTACCGTCAGTGTCCCGTCATAGATTGTTTAGCCAACAACTGTACAGTCCACACAACGAACACGAAGTCTTATGGAAAAACCGTGTTTGCTTCCTTGTCCTCCTCGTCATACCTGGGGTTTCCTCTCTCAGGATTCCAGTCTCTACTTCTTTAATCAGATCCTCCACCAATCAGAACTCACGGACATAACTAATTGATTAGTGCATTAGTCGTAATTCCATACAGAAAGAAAAACATATCCACAACAGCAATGGAAATAATAAAACACACAACAGGTATCAGGAAAATTCATATCTTATAAAAAGTAACATATGTATTTTTTAACCCTGTTACACTTGCTTAATTTCTTTTGGCCTTGAGTGAGGTTCTGACAGCTTAACCTGAAGGTTAACAGCTTAACAGCCTTCATGCCAGCAATGGTTTCAGTTGTCTTCTGTGCCTCAAACACAGCATCTACTGCGAATGGTTTGCTAGGACAGTTTGGTTCAGGCATTCAAGCTCAGGAACCACTGGTGGGGCAAGCGTCAGACCCAACAATGTTCTGCCTTTACAAAATTGCCCTAGCAAGCCATTAGTGTTGTGTAGGCGGCAGGCCAGTTGTTTGATGTATGATGTTATTATACAGTTCCTCAGAATGTCGCAAAGAATTCCTTTGAATTCAATGTGCCATCCCAATGTTCGGAATGGTCATTTCTTTCTAATGACCATTAAAACAAATGAATGACAACTGCCATTAGCAATGGGTGTTGTGCTTTAAAAAATGTGCATTTCATTGAGGAATGATAAGTGACCATATAGTGGGCAGGATAACGATCAGCGTACTATACATATTCCTTTACTTAAGGTTCATGTCTGAGTCAAATCAATTATCATGTCTGGATCATTATCGTGCCTGGGTCACATCAGTGACGCACATGGATACACAAGATCAAGGGTGAAGACATGAGAGTTCAGTAAAGAAGCTTTTCAATCGTTGCTGCAGTGTTCACTCTAATTCCTTCACCAACATAACAATTAGCAGTAGATGCTGCGTTTGAAGCACCGTAAGCCATCTCCTCCAAGCTAGCCAGCACCAACCCATACTGTGTTAAAACAGCTTTACAGCTTTGTTCCATTCTGTCCGTCTTGTTGGAGAGAGTGGTTTGATTGTGGTACAAGATGTGCTCTTCAGTCGCTGCATGAATCTCTTCAAACTTCAAAGATAATAGGACTCCAATCCAAGGAGTCTCTGATCAAAACAAGCTAAGCAGGCTTTCTGTGTGATTCAATTAGTGCAGTGGGCTCCACAGTGAACATAGAGTGCTAGTGGATGCTATTGTTTTATCAGTGCCTGTGCCTCAGAATGATTCCTGGACATGCTAGCAGCCCCATCCTAAATCTGACCTCGTAAACCGTTGATTGGTAAATGTAAACTCAGCAGCTCACCCTTAGCAACTCTAGCAAAGCAAGGTTTCAGAGATACATTATAAACCAATTCATTGTTCATAGGGCATCAGGGCATCGTCAATATAATGCAGGCAAATTACTTTTTGTTCTTGCCCAGAAATGTCTTGTGCTCCATCAATGATAATTGCATAATAAAGGTTAGGGAGATGCCTGATTGTGTAAGCTATTCCACAAACAATACTGTTCCTCATTGAGGACAGAATTTCATTCTGGACCTGTGGGCTAATCTATTCTTTGTGGCGCCTATGCAAACATTTGGCTAAAAGGACATCATCCTCTGCTTTGTCTTTCAACAGCTGATGCAAATGACTATTTTCAGCCTCAGGCACTCTCAAGGCCTGTCCCTGTCGTGTTAAACATCGTGACTATTTTCCCATGACAGACCCTTTTGTCTGCTTGTTGTTTTGCCAAAGTACGGGACAAGTGTGCCTCTACGGGGTGATTTTCTTGTACACTCACAGAGACAGCATGACAGTGCATATGACATACTTTCATGTGCTTTCAACTTTTTGATCGCTCTTTTCCAATTTCTAAATCCTGTTGTGATAAAGGCAGGCTCTGCCTTTGCTGCAGAGGGTGTGGCATTTTCTTGATACACTTTCTTGCAATAAAAACACAAAACCCCTTTTTGCAATGCATTACAATGCAGTCAGGGAAATTCCTTGTACCACCTGTTGAAAATGTTAAACTCTGTTACACAGCACTTGAGACTGAATGTTGGGCGTGGCTGATGCCTGCTCTGAGCATTTACTACAAGCAAGCAATACCGAAATGTTTGTGAAATCTCTGTTCTGATGTTCGTCGAGCCAATACAGGCTAGGATATATCGATATATATATATATATCTCAGTCTCTTTTAACTGTTGGTCTGCTCCTCTCTCTCCCTCACTTTGACTGCCTGTCTCAACCATTTGATGTTTGATGTTCCTGCATGAACAACACTCTGCACTCTGCAACAGTCTAGCTTTTCTGAGAACACCATAAACAGTTACTGTAAAAATAATGTGCAGTATCAGTACTGGACATAACCATTCATCTACATATTTAATAAGGTAATGTCACAGACTGAACCTTTCATTTTCAAGATTTCAAACCACTGATTTGCAAATGCCCTAATGCTCATACACTGCCATCTCTATGTACAGCAGAAGAAAACATGTTATTACTAATCAGGCTTTCACATCAGGGACCTGGACCTGGATCTGAATACACTTGACCCCAAAGTCCAGTTGGTTTGATTAGTGTGAACACTGTGTAATGGCCCACTTGAAAAGGTATTCTCGAGTGGTTCATGTGTCCTCGTGTATGGTTCAGTATCGGGTGTGAAAGCTACCATACCAAAACCCAGAAATTAGCTGCTATTCAGAATGTGATGTCATAACTATCTTCTTCTTCTTCATATTCATTGGGCGATCACAAATCAACAAGGTGCATACTACCACCTACTGTATCTGTACCTACTGTGTGTAGTGTACTCGGGAACGGAACATTACTAATGTGAAAGCTGAGCAGAGAGGGAAACACACTCTTGAGAGGGGAATACACTCTTGAATCGGACATTACACATAGAATTACACAATACACCCCACAGCTACTACATGCACAGAATTATGGGTGAACCCATATACCCCCTGCATACCTGGGGCAGAAACATAGGCATGTGTAGCCCTGCATGGCAGTCATCTCTTATTTCCTCTGCTCTTCTCTCCTATCCTGTCATCTCCTCTCCAGGTAATGACCTGTGTTTTGACTTGCCATTCCTCAAGCAAAGGATCCAAAGGCTTTTTTTTCTGTTTATTGTTGACTGGTATAAGACTTTAATATTTCTTCAATGTCCAGTCTGTTCAGTTTTTGTCCTGCTGCACGTGACATATTGCCACATTATTTAGCCTTGTCTGACTCATCGATGATCTAAGCCATGTGTTAAGCCTCCTCAGGGCAGCCTCCACAGAGGAGTACGAGATGACCAGCAGAAGCCTTATTAATGCTTTCACCTGCCTGAAGAGATCCCTCACCTCTGCCACCATTTCCTGAATAATGCTAGCAAAATCTGAGCTCATTTGATTAGTGCAATTAGCCCAAAACACGGACGGCTGCACCTGCAGTAGTCCTGAATTCAATTCAGGATGCTTGTCAACCACTTTGTCCATGTCTCCACGCAGCTGCACATTCTCCAGCTGCTGCAGCTTGTGGAATCAAGCTTAATCAAACCTCTTTATGAATTGAGCATTCACCTCAAACCTCTTAATGAATTGAGTCCAAGGCTTTGTACAAAGACTGGGCGTCCAGAGGGATATTGGCTGCCACCTGACTGGTGTAGCACTTTGTAGATTTGCAGAAATGCGGCATCTGAATAGGTTGTTGGTCCAACTTTTTTTCCATAGCAGTTGCTTTTGCGAACAACACATCAAAGTGCTCCTCCTTTCACCTGTCCTGCATGCTTGTTTTGACATGGTCCACAGCCTCCAGCATGCCTGAAGCAGCTGGGAGATGTTCAGGTGCTACAAATCCGAAATCCCCCATCAGGTCTTCAGCCATTACAAGGCCAAACATAGTCTTCCCTTTTAGAAATGCTTCAAGGAAACCATTGGCCGTAATTTAAGTGAGAGGTTTCAAGGTGCTGAAACCATGCTCTGATTTTGCAGTTTCCTGGAAAATCACCTTGAACTTTTCAGATTGATAAAAGAAGACCACCAAAATAAAATGCACAATGAAAGATTTCCCTTAAAGTTAATAACTATTTTGCCTCGTGACATAAACCTACAGCTAGAGTTTACACCAAGTATTGAGGTCCTTCTTACAGTTTTCCTTAGTTGCATTGGTACATTTCTCCTATAAGAACTAAAATTCTCTGTTCAACTGTTCAACCTCCATATCATCTGTTCACTTGTGCACATCAGAACAGAAATGTCTCATTCTTTTGAACATTTTGGAAATGCTTTTGCACATTCATGCAAAGGGCTATGTACAATCATCTGCAGTTGAGTCTTACCACCAAAATCATCATTATAACTTGAGGTCAGTAAGTAATACGTTGCTACGCAACACCTGGAACGATCCTGTGTACAATTATTTTTGTGGAAATGATTATATGTTTGTGTGTGTGTGTGTGTGTGTGCGTGTGCGTGTATATCTATTAATTGTGTAAGTTGTGCGATGCACATGGGTTAAACTAGTTATCTAGATTGATGAAGGTTGGTTACATTTGTTGGGAAAACATGAGTAGAAAGCCTCATAGACCACCAAGCCAGAGTGAAAAAATGTGATTGTCCATGATCATCACGACTGGATCATCAACAGTACTTGGAAATGATGTTCCATGCTAGATTGTCTTATTGTTTATCATCAACAGGTTGTATTTCTTGCTACAGGCTACTGTCTGGTCTCAATTGATTGTCTGCATCCTGCTATAAAATTATTCAACAGTCACATGGAGCCTTGTTGAATTGAAATGGTCAGTAACATGAACTTCAGCTTGCTGGAAAATAATTTTCAGTTATTTGGAAATAATCTAGTATGGTGATACATTTGTGTGAGTGAAAGAGACTTCCAGGATATCATTTTATATTAGCAACATGACCAAATATATGGTCTGAATCGAATATATTCATTGACATGCTTATTTAATCTAAATATAAACTAAACATTTTGAGAGCGTTACTGGCTTTTGCAGGTAACCGTGTGTGTCGTAGCCAACTGTTTGTACGAATGGTTTCGAGAAATGCACTTACTGTTTTGAAAATGTTAAGGATGACTTGAGAGATGTACCAAGGCTACTGAGAGAAAATGTAAAGAATAAAGGAATCACTTGTCTGTTGCTGAACACGCGTGACAAGCAAACATGCACTCAAAATATTAAGCGAATCAAGTTAACCTTATTTAGCTACAACGGCAGTAGCAAACTAACGTTAGATAGCTAAACATGTTTGCTAAGTATCCATAGGGGCTAACATTAACTTTTACCTTACGAAGCTACTGAGCGATCTGGGTGCGTTTTCAGGTACCCGAGGAAGTTCAATTTGGTCGATCCAGCATGCCGCAGACGTTACATTTAACGATTCGTTTGTTTGGGCCTTGTGTGGAGTTATTATAGCAAAGGTTATGACAAATGGGACAGCAGCTGCAGGTGTACTTGCCATGATGTAGTTGCTGTATTTCAGTAATTTGTGGCCGCGCGTACAATAAGGGAGGGGGTGACATTCAGCTCGTCCGATATTGTTAATGCCCCAAAAAAATAAATAAATAAAAGATTGTTCAAATCTCGTGTCCAAGTTGATTCTCAAGTCATTGTTAGCAACTTACGTGCGACTCGAGTCACCATCTCTGCCACAACCTGGCAATAACCTATGTTTGAATTGACAATAGAAGGGTTGAACCTTGGTCAAACAACCCTGATCCAACCTGCATGATCGTCAGTGTGAAAGAGGTGATAAATTCCACCGCCTGCCCTACCTTGGGCTTCCAGAGGAGAGACCTGAGGTCAACCTACCACCCTCCACATCTCGTACCTATGGTGGGAGACCGGGAGTAGTCTGCCTCGCTCCCAAACTAGAATCAGGGCGTTCACCCTGACAAGGCTAATTGACCCATAGGATAATATGACACCATTGACGTGACGTGATAATGATCGATAGAAAACCGACAGCACGAATGTCACGTTTAAGATTTGTTTTTGTGCGGGCGCCCCTATGAGCGACATGTGCAACCGCCAATACCTCGATCCGCCACTGCTGAGGCGTAGCCTCAACAATACATTAACTAAATGGGGTCAGCCCTATGTTCCCACAGCCCTATGTTCCCACATTTCTAAGGCTTTTTTTCCACTGACAATTTTGAAAATTAGGCCCTATGTTCCCACATTTCTAAGGATTTTTTTTCCACTGACAATTTTGAAAAATAGGCCCTATGTTCCCACATTTCTAGATTTTTCAGAAAATTAAACCCTATGGTCCCACATTTCCTGTTAAGCCCCAGCCGTTTTCGGGACAAACGCCTACAAATGCATGCCTAAAGTAAATTATCAATTCCTCCACAATTATACGGTCAATTTGCATGTTCTTGACATCTACGAACATCTAGGGTTAGTTAGTTCATTTTGTAATGAATATTAGAAATGTGGGAACACAGAGCTGTGGGAACATAAGACCTAATTTTGAAAAAGCTCTTAGAAATGTGGGAACATAGGGCTGTGGGAACATTGGGCTGTGGGAATATAGGGCTGTGGGAACATTGGGCTGTGGGAACATAGGGCTGTGGGAACATAGGCACGCTCCCAACTAAATAGACACGATTATCTTTTGTTGATAGAAAAGGTTATCTTTACCAAGCTGTTGTCAAGAAACTACAAAAACCGATGCTAGTGTTGAGTACCACGAGTAGCCTATTTATATTAGTAGGTACTAGAATCAGGGCGTTCACCCTGACAAGGCTAATTGACCCATAGGATAATATGACACCATTGACGTGACGTGATAATGATCGATAGAAAACCGACAGCAGTAGCAGTGAAAGCATATTTTGATGACCTTCCTTTTGAACACTAGCCTAATTATTGCGATTTTGGCCATTTCTTCACATTTCTCTCTCTCCTCCGCTCTGTCTCCCCCTCTCTCTGTTGTGAGTGTGACAGTGCCTCTCTGCCTGTCGGGCTCTCAGTCCCGCTGACAACGCAATCGGAAGCCTTGGCCTATTCAGCCTCGGTCGGTGCAATCTTCGGCCTTGTGTGAATGGCTTTCCATTTCCAGGCCACCCTTGCTTCTGTGTAGGTTAGAGAGCTGGAGCGGGGCTTTTTTTCCATTAGCGAGTGTCAGAGGGACTCGTCCTCCTCCAAGAGCTACTTGTTTCTCTATGTCTGCAAGTCCCTGCACCCCACACATGGCAACCGTTGCCAGGGGCCACGGAAGCTTCAGGGCCCAGCATGCGCGAGTCAGCTCCGCTACAGCTTTAGAGGAGGAGAATGATGTATGGATAAGCACCAGCTGCTCGGGAATCGTGAGGTTATGCGTGCTGTCCATTTATCACATGCATCGGCTCATGTGGGTACATGAAGATCGATGTGAGACGCGTAGACAAGCATGCGTAAACGGCTCCATAAACTTCATGTCCACACATGTTCACATATTATCGTAGCGATTTATTAGCATGATGTTGCTCAATGACACATACACATAAGGGAATGGTAGGCAGTGGTAGATGTCACGATTTTTTTTCTTTGGGGGGCTCAAGGCAACAAAACAAACATATGCACCAGTGAACTGGGCTATAAATGCCATGTTGCCGCTGACTGTGAACTGACCTTGTGTAATACAGCACTTCAAACACTATAGCTTGTGCCAACGGATTCATGCCAGCTCAGGGCCAGTTTCAGAGCGAGATCGATACGTCAACCGAAAATGAGCTGCTGCCACTTACAGGTTGTGCGTGGCACAACTTTCTCCAGTGTGCGTACCATGAACGAGAATCCTGCGCGCGCCCCTGGCTTGGACTAAAACGTTACTTTGTTTGTAAACATATTGAGGCATAATAGCCTAGGTATGCTGTGCTGTCCATCACGCACTATAAGGTGACTATAAAGTGACGATGTACACATGGAGAACATGTTGGGCAGTGTTGTTTACCCTGACAGTTCAGCATAATCCCCTGGGTGCGTACCATAATGCTGTAGACGGACATGGTCACGAGTGGAGAGGAATTTATGCAGGATTCTGCGTTTACCGAATTGCCAACGACACAGAAGCGCAATTTCACAATACACTGAAGTTGATTCTACGTTCCTGTTGCCCCTAATTTCCATATATATATCATGTTCGCCCTTACATAATATCATTTGATGTCTTTACATCAAGCACAGCTGTGGCCCTACGTTATTAGATCGTATATTTCACATAAATGCTTGCCTATTCACCGCCCCCTAAATTCCTTTAGCTCTTTTCCCTCCTATAACTAGTGGCAGAGTGGTGTTATCTTTTTGTGAGATAAATTAATTTAATCCTGCGAGGGATAATCACATTTAGATAGAACATACATGTTGTTTTTTCTTCCTTGTGTGAGCTTTCCACTCAAGTTATCACCCGTGGCTTCGCGCAACTGCTTGGTTTTGTCGGAGCCAACAGCGCCGGTTTGACGTCGACAATCTGTCGTTTTCCCCCCAACCAAGAAATCTGGACGCACGTAGTACGGCAGCGTTTGGAGAGCTTACTGCCCGTTTGCCAACTCTCGCATATTTCCGAGTTATTCCTACGGCCATACTCCTGGTTACAGCAGACGTTAGAATAGTTACCTCCTTCGACTTACTCATAAGTTTGTATGTATTTTTCTAGTTTTTTGGTGGACGCTTCCCGCATTGCATTCACCAACCCTGACGCTTTTTCTTTCTGTTTCAAGTCATACGGCCAGTATGCTGTCCTGTTCAATCTAATTACACTCTGAAGTTATCCGCGCGTAAAGAAGGCGTTACTTGGAGAGGTTTGTGCATTGCTTGTAGCACCCGTTTTCAGCACCCAGGCGAGGGGACAGCGACCGTAGCGCACTGGAAATGGAGCCATCCACGGCACCCGGTGCTGATCTGTCCGATCTCTACTCAGTGATCCCATTCAATGTCACCTTCCCCGACGATACCATGGGGTTCGTGCCCGTTGGAAATTATACGGAGCCAAGCCCAACCAGAAGTCCTGTGGGAATCATAATAGCCATCTCCATAACGGCCCTCTACTCCGTGATCTGTGTGGTGGGACTGCTTGGAAATATACTCGTTATGTATGGTGTAGTAAGGTAACGGCTTGGCTTCTTTCTTTCGGTAAACTTGTTGTTATTGGCGTTATTTTGTGTAGGCTTACACTGGTAAACTGATTACAAAATCACATTTAATTACACAATACATGTTTTCTAACAGTATATAACAAACTGACATCAACAGATTTGTTCTGTTGAGATCTCTTTAGAAGCAAATATCTAGATCATATCAGTACTGAGCGGTTGTAACCGGATGTATTAAATCATTTGGCGCAAGTTTGTCTCAAAGTGGTTACAGTCAAACGAAATTCCCTCGCAGAAGATATCAAGAAAATCACAAATTCTGCATTCCACAACAACAAAAATACCGTGATTTATGTAAGAGTGTGGAGGCACTAGTTCATGCACATTTCTCTTCCACATATGCAGGTTCATGCACTGAACTCTGCTGTTAGCCAGAAGAGTGAGAGCGAGGTGTGTGTGTGTGTGTGTGTGTGTGAGGAGGGGTATTTCAGGTTTCTATTAAAGGTCTTTGGGTTGATTTTACACTGCGTTTGCCTTTCTTTGCAAAATACCGCTAATAAGACACGTGATTGTCTATACAAGTACATGTCAGGAAAGCCGTGAGTGCTGAACCCAGCGCTAGTCCTAGACAGGTGAGGAGAGGGGATTTAATGTCAATGTACAAATTAACTTACTTTATTCCTGATCTCCAGATATAGATCTACCATGTGATGTATTTGCACACATGAAATATTGCTGAGTTCTGGGGCACATCATCAGCGGATGAGAGATAGTGACTAGTAGTGTGCCCCTCCAGCCCCTGGCGAGAGGGAAAGGGAGGGGGGAAGGGTTACCCAAAGAACTGTTGGACTCCGATGTGACCTGAATGAACTGGAGACAAACTGCAAAACCCCAGTGAAGAAATTATGATAGAGTGACTTTGCATCCCTGTGCAACCCCCTTCACTCAGATACATTCTTTGCTGTCTATGCTAAAATCTCTCTCTCTCCCTCTCTCTCTCTTTCTCTCCCCCTCTCATTTGTTTTGCCTGCTGGGAACATTGATGCATGGGTCAAGCTGAAATGATCAAAATACAAATTTACAAGAGGACAATTTCTCGCTTCTACTGCTTCTAGGGAGAGCCTGGAGTTGCCATGACAATAGGAATGGCTGGCCACTGGCAGTGTGGTGATGATTTGGTGTGAGCAGTTTTCATCTGTATTAAACATGCTAATTGAACCTTAATGGATGATGCCACGTGTGTCCTCGGTGGCTGATCCTATGCGTAAATTACTTTTCCGCCACAGCTATCAACAGTTTATGCATTCAGTGGCATCATTTTAATTATATTAAGGGCTTGTGTGATTTAATTAAAGTTAGCGTGAGTGTGGTAAACACAAAGTCATTTGAGATGCATGGAGATGTTTTGATGGGAAGCTCTGTTAGTTATTGTTGAAATTCTGACTATGTGTTGGCAAAATCGGCATGTAATGTTCAAGCAATGCGTTTATCAGGGGGAAAAGAGTCTTTTATGTGGATGGGAGACATAAAGCTCCAAAATTGCTCTCATAAAGAAAGCAATTTCTTATCTAATTTCAGATAAACCTTAGATGGGTTAAGGGATATTACTATGGAAGAGAATAGTATTGTCCATCTCCCTATACAAAATACAACGAATCATTCAGACTTTACACAATGCCAAACCCACACACAAACGCATAAACACCCAACACAAAAGCTGGTCAGAAACAGAACCCTCATTCAAACACAACACTACTTAATATACTTTAAAAAAAAAAAATCCAATACACAGCCCTCAATTATACTCAATCCCAGCCACACACACATGCCACAGGAAACCACTCAACTGAACACAACACCTAACATAGCTACAAACATCCCTCAAAATTACAAAATAAACCAACGTCACAAGTTAATCAATACTTGATCTTCACGTAGACTAGAATAGCACATATGAGTGAAGCATTTAATAATCCAGCAGAACTGAAACATCATGAAAAACATTATCCAATGCAAAATCCTTCAATTCATAATCTGCTATTTTCCATCTTCCACTCATGCCATGGCTGAACAAAGATATCCATTCCACACAACACTCAACCTTCAAACACAAGACATAACCTTCATTCAAATACAGCACCCAATCTTCTATTCAACACAGTCTTTTCCAACACATCCCTCCCACCATGTTTCACTAGACAGGAAACAGAATAAGACCCTAAACATAAAATAACTCAACAAAAGCAAATCTGATCTGATAAAAAAAGTTCTAAAAAAAATCCCACACATCTTAAATTTGAAAAAAAAAACAGCGTAAAAAAATGCCATGAAGGTCAGTTGGCTTCAAAAGAGCTTTCATACCTATTGGCCACCATAAAAAAACAGCCAAGATTAGCCAGACTCCTGAGGTACATGACATTATGTAGATAAGCCATATATCTACGACCTTGGCTAAATACTGACCTGACGAAACAAGAATGTCTATAGCAACATGCATGAATATAAACACTCCTTTTATTTCCATTGAGAAGAACCACTCATTGTGCACAATAAGACTCTCTCTCCATCTCAGAAGGCCTTCTAGCACAGACACAGAAGGAAAAGAAATGATTGATTTTTGTTACACTGCACTTGCACCATCTGACACCTGATTCAGTGAAAAGGTTTAAAAATAAAGACGCAAGAAGTAAATGTCACAAGAAGTCATGCATATTTTGCTGTGGGTGAGAAAAGTGTCGAGTCCTTTTAGTCCTCTGGTTTGAAATGAGGCTGTGTGTGTGCGTGTCTGTGTGTGTGTGTGTGTGTGTGTGGTGGCAAGTGTGATAGGAAGTATGTGTATGTGTTTACATCGGCATGTGTACCAGTGAGAGTAGTGTATGTGTGTGTGTCTGTGTGTGTGTGTGTGTGTGTGTGTGTGTGTGTGTGTGTGTGTGTGTGTGTGTGTGTGTGTGTGTGTGTGTGTGTGCGTGTGTGCGCGTGTGAGTGTGTGTACATAGTTTCGTCAGCACGGATATGCATGAGAGTCAGTCTGAGTGTGCCTGTGTGTGTGTGCGTGTGTGCTTTTATCAGTGCGTGTAAGCATGAGTGCCAGTATGAGTGTGTGTGTGTGTGTGTATCTGACTCACCAAGGCACGCTGTGTCTCCCTCTGTGTCCCCCGCCTTAATCAGCAGTGTGTGTGATTTCTGCTCAGTCCCCCCCGCCCCCGCCCACCCCAAAGACCTCGAAGCTCAGCTGAGGCCAAAGCTGCCCTTCTCTGGCCACTACAGCAGGACCAGAGGCCATCACAGGGCTGTTTGAATTTCATTTTTCTTATTCTGAAATCTCCTTCACTTCATCTTAAGTGTCCTTGGCTGCAAAAGTGCCCTGAGGTACTTAAGTGTCTTTAGTAAATTCAGTAAATTATTAATGAAGGATTTAGTGCCCTGTGCTTATTATGTGAGAACATATTCTCAGAAATATCCGTGTCGCAATGAGGGTTAGTGAGAAATACATGGAAGTAGGTACCAAAATGAACTGAACATTAAATTCAAACCCTTAAATAATTAATCAATTAAGGAAAATGAATCACGGGAAAGCACACAGCAAGAGGCAGTGGTGTGTAGAAAATGTGTCACTGCTCGATGGGTTGTTGAACAACAATGGTATACTTTTCATATATCACTTGCCTTGAGTGTATTATTGCCTTTATGAAACAGCTGCAAGCATTTATTACACATTTTACCAGCAATTTCAAGTGGTATGGAGACTGTATTTTCCCACCATGTTTATGGATGCTAGGGATAAACTGAGCTTGTTATTTCCATTTGAATGCATGCCACTCCATGGTTAGCTCCAGAGCCTTGTTAGTTCCATTGATATTTTGCTAGCAGGTTGTTTGCTAGTGAGTCAATAGAGCTATTGGAATTCCAAATCAAGTGACATTTGCAATTAACAGTGTTAGAAACTAATGTATATAACCTTCTATATCTACAGTATACTGTATCAGGACATTGAATACAAATGTCAAGGACAAAACATCTATCCAGGTTCTATTTAATATCTCTCATGTCCAACCTGTTTACATAATAACTACAACCTATACATCACTGTAATAATATGCACTCTGGGAAAGAACACTGTATCGAGCAGTTCTCAAATGCTGTTTGGATTTCCTTATGCTGGCAAGAGCTGTTTGGAAGAGTGTGTGAAATCGCTTCACAGACTCTTCAAAATCTATGATAAGAATTCTATTGTTCACACTATATCGTACTCATCACAGGAACAACATATCACCGCTTGTAGACTGTGCATACAACAAAGGGAACACATCCCAAAAAGTCACATGTATTAATATAGCACATTTACAGGAGTTGCCTGGAGTTGCCACACTGCAAAACAACAGTATGTAGTAAAGGTAATTAGTTTTATACTATATATTGAACATTCAGTTCTTAGGTTTGTCAGTCATGGCTTCAGGTTTATTCTTGAACAAATGGCGGCCGATCACTGTGAGACAGAGACTTGAAGATCCACCCTCCCTCACAGAGTTTCACCTCAACATATCTAAATTATCCATTGTAGGATTTGCCCTTAAATGCTGAGTTTAGGGGTGTTACCGTCTATTCAAATAGGCCCTGGGGACAAGGCTCTTTGTGTTGACCTGGGGGGGAAGGTCAGAGCTATTATCACACCTCACTCCCCAGGTCAGCCCAAGGTATATTCACCCAGGAATGCTTATATGCTAGTTAAATCCAAATAAAAGTAACATTTATAACTAGGTATAAGAAACATTGAATTATTGACTATGGCATATTCTTATTAACTATAAAATCTTAAATGCCGGTCCCTTCAGTAGTTTTTTCAGATTTTTAAGGTATATGTTTGTAGCCAACAGGTTTTTGTATAATCCTGAACCTCATTTTCCACACACCTGTCATTCCCACTAGCTACCCAGAGTATGCATTATGTAGCATTGTGATCTGGGTTGAAAACCCTGCAATATGTAAGACAGCTCTTTGTCTCATATGCTGGTGTTTACTGTGACGGGGGGTTTGTGTACATGTAAGACTCCTCTGTGTGGCTTTGTGAGAGACTGCATCATTACAAAATGGCCCTCCCATGCAGTCAGTACAAGTCTTTCATCTCATTGGTCTCCCAGACTTGGAAAATATATCTATTTCTTGAAGAATTCTTCACACTTTATTTCAATAGTCCATCATAAAGGATCAACAGCCCCTCCATTTATAATGAAGAATGCAATCAGGATTACATTGCTTTCCGTGATTGTATATTTGTGCACTAACAAGACTCTTGTATGCGATTTCGTGAGAGATTTTATCATATAAAAAACAACCCTCGGTATGACCACCTTTCTGTGGAGCTCTGTGAGTATGTCTATGTCAGTTTCCGATCAATGCAATCACAAATACGCAGACTGGACGAAGCCTTTGTTATAAACAGGCTGTGAATAAAGCATTCGTGATCAATCTTCTTCATCTGGACGTCCGCTTGGATCGGGCGCTAACGCCAGACTAGCCTGGTATAACCAGACCCAAATTCACTTTGTGATTAGACAGGGTCTGGCTATGCTCCACTGGGGATTGTTTCCAGTTGCTGTATCCTTAGGGCGTAGACTTTGGGTTCATTTTGGAATTATTGGTCCAGCCTTTAACCAATTGTCATTGACCACTATGGGACTGCAATACTTCCTACTTCACCACTAACAGAGCCAGCCGCTTGCCAAATCCCTTTGGCAGTAAGGAAACAATGTCTTTACCCTTGATGTACACATTTTCACAGTTGTCTTGCTCCAGCTTCAATTCTTCAACGTTTGCTAGCGTTTCCACTACGGATTGTATCGCTTTCTCTAACTCTAGCACTGCCGTCATTGTTGTTACTACATTCCAAAACAAATGCTTCACCTCAACATCATCGCACTAAGCCACCCTACTGGTTGCTGATTGATCCTCCCTTCAGAGTGGCTTAAAGATTTATCTTGTGAGCCAAATTTTGAGTCCATTCTATTTTTGAGTGAGTCAAAATAATTGTTGGGGCGCCGCTACCAGAGAGCAACGTGTTTCTTCCATTGCTTTACATCACCAAACTGGGCCTTATGCTGAGCAGTAGATTAGTGAGAGGCCCAAGGTTGAAGTCTGCAACCCAGCTTCACTGTGATAGTGGTTCATGAGGTAGAGGAGTCGTTCAGCAATCGGAAGGTTGCAAGTTCAATCCTGACTCCTCCTCACCAAGTTACAAGGTTTCCTTGACCAAGACACTGAAGAACGCTCCCATTGTGGACCTTAGAAAGTAGCCTCGGCCATCGGTGTGTGAATGGGTAGCTGTCTGAGGCATTAATCTGTGAAACGTTTTTGAGTGCTCTATGAACAGAGTATATAGTGCTCTATAAATGCTCTGCATTCAAACCCTGTAGAGTGGCTCGGTCCACTCTTTTACCGTCTGTGGTTGAGACACGGCAGCGCCAGAGGAGTGACTGAGGTGGTGAGTGGGTGGGTGGGTAAACGTGAGACTCTGATGTGCTACCTCATTACTGAACCATAGACCCGTACCTCGCGGGGAGGCCACAGGTTTACATTTAATTTCATTACTCATCATAATATTTTCTTGATTAACATTGCAATTACTGAGGTCTCCATTTAAATCCATAAACTAAATGAGGTGTTATTACATGAATGAATTCCCACCTAAATAGAGTAGTCTACAGTACTATAGTGCAAAAGAAAGACACGACTGATAAGAAGGAAAAGCTTCAGTTATTTTACCAAACTGTGAAATGAATAAGGCCTACTTTATGTCAAACTCTGTGGAAATCACAGCCAATACTAACCTAGATAAAAGGCCTACCACCCTGCAGATGTTGAAATCTGTTAACATTCTCCATTAACAAATCCTGTTTATAAGGTGTGACAATTTGCTGTCACGAAACAAAATGGTATGAATGTTTTGTTGTTTAAACACCATGGCATAGGCAACACAATCATGAATGATTAATGAAGCATTTGAAGATCTTTTCCTGGCTTGACTGATTATTTATTTGTATTCATACCATAGACAGAAGACCCATCTCTAAAAAGACTTCCGCATAGGGTGCTCTTGTGTTTCCTCGCTCATCTGTCCTCTGTTCTCACTCCTCGTCTCCTCTGGCAGCAATTAGACATATGAAACATTCCTCTGGCGTCGATTTCCGAGACATGGAGGACCAAGGAACAGAGGACAGAGGAAGCATACAAATAGGGGGTTTGAGATGTGCCCAATGTGTATTGAGAGATGCAGACTTCTCTGCAAAATCGACTGTAACTCGCTCATGGAATTTGGTTTGTTATAAATGTGAGAAATTGAGCAGGATGTTGGTTACTTCATACTTACTTTATTGGAATTAAATGCAGTCACTGGGGGCCGATCTAATCCGCTATGCCAAAACATTCACCTTCTGAAGAGCCAGAACTTCCTCTGGGACATGCAGGCTCAGATCTATGAATTACCAACATCAAGTGTAAATTATTTCGAATTCCAGATTTTTTCCGAATTTCTCCAAAAATGTAGATGGGCAAGAAAATGACACCCAATGTCTGAATATTATGAAGATGAATATGAATTTATTGATCCATAAATGAGCTCTGGGTTATGTTCTATTTTACCTTTACCAACGATGATTCAGGCATAGAATTCAAACGTTAGGTTGCAACTTGCCCCTTTATGCAGACCGGAACTGTCCCACTTTTTCTTCCATAGACATGCATAGCCATGAAGTATCTTATTTCACCTTTCTAAAATCTTAACGAGTACGAGTATTTCCAAGTATTTTCCTGTCAACCCCCTTTGATTGGTCTTGCCTCCGCTCATTGAAGTTAAATTACAACACCATTCAAGATACAAAATTACAACACAGCTGTATTTTACTGATGTTTAGTTATGTATTGACAACCCGCTCAAAGTGGAGAATTATTCGGGGCTAAAGTCTTTTTGGGGCTACAGCCCTTAATGCTCAGGCCAGGTGACGCACCTGAATATTTCACAAAATATATTTACAGATTTTGATAGTGACAGAGGAGGTGCTGGATCCAATCAAATATGTGCCGTTCCCTATCTGGGAGGTCCCGGAGTGGGACTTCAATATGCCCCTGCACAAATTACGCCCTAATGCCACTCCTGTTTAATATTACCCTCCGGTTTATATGGTAGTTGGTTATGAAGTATTGTTTACATGGTTATGGTAGTGTTTGTAGATGAAAAACAAAGACATGGGGAAAGCAAAGCTTCAGAACAATAACATCAAAACAATAACAATGGTCCATTCTGCATTCAGCACACCAGGCATGAAAGATTGACCTAATTTATTTTATGTGTAACAGAAACAAATACCTTGCAAAATATTATTTCTTTGTTTGTTTTCTTCTTTTCTTCCTTTCGTTTGCCTTTTCTTGTCCCATTCATCCCCACGGCGAAGCCTTTAGCATCCTACTGTTTTGTCATTCTGCATTCGTCAGTCTCCTGTTTTGTCATTAAGAGTCATTCATCACAGCTCAGCTTGCAGCCCTTACGACACAAAGCAAGAAAACACCCACATCTGCTATCCTACACAGGAAAATACACTCATCTACACTGTAACACAAGAAAACACACACACACATCTACACTGTAAACACAGGAAAACACACATACACACACACACGCACACTTGGTCACACTTGGCGTTGCGCACGCACACAAACACACTACTCTCACTGGTTCTCATGTACACATGCTGATGTAAACACACACACACACATACTTCTTCTGCTTCATCTTTACACTCTAAAACAATAAAACACACATGCACACATAGTAAAGGGTTGTGGCAATTGAATGAATTTCCAGATTCACAGAAAACCACTGAGGAACTGTCTTTGCAAATGAACCAGACGAACTTCTTAGTATATCTCTGCACGTATCTCCCCTGAACAGACAGCACCAGCCCAGTATCTGTGTGTCTAGTCAGGGCCTGCCACCTCTCCTGCCCCAAACTGAGCGACATCCCCTGAGATGAAGGATACGCTGTGTGCTGTCACCGTGCCTATCTGCTGGGCTGGTATAGTCTGCAGCAACAACCCCCCCCCCCCCCCTCCTGCTCCATGCAATGTGTTACACAACCAGTCTGACTATCCATGGCAAACACTTGCTGACATTGCAGGGATGGTGATGTAACAGTCCAGGAGCATTTCCTAGCCCATCTAGAAAGAACGGTCCCGAACCCCATGCACCCTCAAAAAGCCATTGCTGCAGATGCTTTATATTATTTACAGATATTATTATGTTTCACAAACTCTGCATAACTGGAACTACATACATGTCACAAATGGCCTGTTGTCAGTGTATAGAGGCATTTAAAAAGCAAACCAAAGACAAATCCAACACATGGCTTGATTGGCACTGAGCATTGTAGGAATAGCGTCTACAGATACGCCTTTTTTTAGGTGCCAGTCAAACCCATCAAACAGCCTGGCACTGAATCTTTTTTTTCTGTTTTTTTTAATCTCTTGGGAGACCAGCAGCCTGCCTAGCTCACAAATGAGCCCCAGGGCGCCCACTCCGACAAGCTTGTGTGACCCACATGGTGACATGATATCATTGAAGTCACGTGCAAATGAGCAATAGAAAACTGATTGCCCAAATGTCACCACTGTTTTTTGTGTGCAAACGGCCCGTGCTGCCCCCGGCCAAGATGCTGACCTGGGCTGCCGTCCTGCCGTCCTGCCGTCCTGCCATCCTGCCCATGTCGCTAATACCTAAATCTGCCACCGCATTGCCCAGTGAACGAGTCAGAGAGAGGCAGAGAGAGGCAGAGGGACAAAAGCTCAGTCAACAGGAAGAGAACAAAAAATAAAAAAATAAAACATTATTCATGTTGAATCATTCCTGGGCCTTTTAACTCTGCTGGAATGTTTTTTTTTCTCAGCATTTGTTGAATGTCCTAACGTAACATACTGCGGCTGAGCACACAGTGACAATATACAGTTTAAACGTCATACGCACATGCAACAAAGTTAATAAATACATCAAGATTTCACTAAAAAAGAGCAATAACATGACACAGACATTGAACACAGAGGCATCAGCTGAGTATTGCAAACAGGGAATTAGTCTGTCTGTCTGGCGGTCTGGCACTTAAAATGCTATATCATCTTTCATGTTCATTAAGGCCCTAACATGACTGTAATGGCCCCCCTATTTGAAAGATAGCAAGATGGTGCTAAAAAGCTGAACTTAATGGCACACCGAGGCATTAGCGAAGCCAATGTAAGTGTGTCGTTCTGCAGGTCCTGGAATTACTGTAATAGGCCTTTTTTGTGATCTGCAGCTTGGTGCCAGTGCTTCAAACCGCCTGACAGTTTGAGGGATAGGCAAGCCCGGGGGTTGGTCCATTCATCAGTCAGCCCACCAACCCCCACCCGAAACACACACACAAACACACACACACACACACACACGCACACACATACACACACACACACATACACGCACGCACGCACGCACACACACGCACGCACGCACGCACGCACACACACGCACGCACGCACGCACACACGCACGCACACACACACACAAACACACACACACACACACACACACACACGCGCACACACACACACACACACACGCACACACACGCATGCACACCTCTCTCTCCTTTGATTAGGCAGGTATTTATCCCGGCATGAGCCCTGACCTCCGCTGCTGATGCAGTGCGCTGTGGGACGATCAACAGGCAGGTCTTCCTTCATAGGCAGGGCTGAAGGTGGTCAATTTATTGGCTGTGAATAATTGTGACTGAAAGTCAATGGGAGCAAAAGTGCAAATTCAGATGTTTTTTTAACACTTGGGAATGATCTCTTCCTGGTACTGGGCATCGTAAAGCCCCCTGAGCTCTCAGCTCTCCCCCTGCCTGCCTGCATGTGTTTGTGTGGACCCTGTGCGGTCAGCAGATCTGTCTCAAGGCCCCGTGAATCATAAACGACTTTACAGGGTCGTCCGGACCTGATTGTTATTGCTGCTCCCTCAAGGAAGCGAGTGAGCGATCGCAGGCAGGGGCAGGGTAACGTCTGTGGAAAAGGAGACGGGCGAGGGAATAAAACAGTCACTCACACTTATCACCTTTCGGCTGCTTCCTGCTGCACCAGCCACAGTGAGAATTGCAGAGAAGAGAAGGAGACCGTAATGGACATAGGTAGAACAAGGTAGACATAGAAAAAGAAAGAGAAGACAGAGAGATGGAGGCATAGAATAGATAGATAGATAGATCGACTGAGTGAGAGAAATGTATAGAGGTTAAAGATAAGAAAGAGGCAGGGAGAAAGAGAAGGTGACGCAGAACAAAGAGACAGATAGAGAGAGAGATGAGTGGAGGCACAGAGAATAAAACAGTTGAAAATAGTTGAAAACTGGCAGTGGGTAAACAAATTACAGTATTGAAGCATCCTCTCCCCACACACCACCCTTTGATGCCCCAAAGAGCATCAATGAAAGAAGCCTGTGACACAGAACACTCGCTTAAATGGGCAGAAGTCGCAATATGTGTGACCTGCATTGAAGCATGAAGCACTCAACAAACACTGCTGTTGCAGGCCCACAAAAACAAAACAATAACACCCAGGGACGCTCTGAGGAACTGGGGCAAGATCTGGGCTAGGCTATCCTCCCTTCCAGTGGCTTTACATATTAGTGTGGATATTCACTCACCCCGTTGGACACACTTAAAATACTTTCATGAAAATCCTTGGAGATAATCTCTGTAACTAGAGCCAGAGCTGTGAAAACAAGAAACGCAGAAGACACACTTCCTGTTCTGGTCAACGGATTTAATCTTTTTAGTGACTCTCGTAAGCTTAGCGTAGCTCAGCGTGTTTGTAAGCAAATCAAAGCTGCATGTTTGTCAGTTTGTCAGTTCAGCGAAAACCGTAACCCCTAAGATCTGTATTACAAAAATCAGTGTGCGGATATCAAATGTGAAATATGTTAGTATCATTACTTCATCTGCAGGGCTATAAAATAAGCACATCTCATGTCAATGCCAGGTTCAGAAGAACTGGAGTTACATTTATATTTTCTGATTTAGCAGTTGATTTTATTGATTTTAACTTTCACTACAGGCTTTTTTTACCCAAGACCTAAGTGTCAGAAATGAGAAACGTCTGTCTCTCAGTGTTGGGCTATAGAGGGCCCTTATATAAGATGGAGTAGTAAACTAATCATAATGTCTCCAGATGATGGGGGTTTTGTGCAAATATTGTGCTTTTGTGCATTTTGAGGAATTGCTTGGTCATCCTTTTCAGCCAGAGAACAATGACATTCAACCCTCCCCTCTATGTGTGTGTGTGTGTGTGTGTGTGTGTGTGTGTGTGTGTGTTTGTGTGTGTGTGCAGGTACACCAAGATGAAGACGGCCACCAACATCTACATCTTCAACCTGGCGCTGGCCGACGCCCTGGCCACCAGCACGCTCCCCTTCCAGAGTGCCAAGTACCTGATGAACACCTGGCCGTTCGGCGAGCCTCTGTGCAAGGTGGTGATCGCCATCGACTACTACAACATGTTCACCAGCATCTTCACACTTACCATGATGAGCGTGGACCGCTACATCGCTGTGTGTCACCCCGTGCGCGCTCTGGGGTTCCGCACGCCCGTCAATGCCAAAATCATCAATGTGTGCATCTGGATGCTCTCATCCGCCGTTGGCGTGCCCATCATGGTCATGGCCGTAACCAAGGTGACAGACAACGGTGAGTGAGAGAGAAATTGAGTGGTGTCTGGTGGCGGTGATGTTTGTTTGTCGGGGGCATGTTGTTAGTCACTGATGGAGACAAAATATAATGAAAGAAAAAGAGGAACGAGACTGTAAACAAACAAAAAGAGTAGCACTCAGAAATAGTCATTGAATTGAGTGTCACAGTACTTGCATTATTGAGACTGCTGGCTGCTATTTTCATGAACTAAGCACAAAAAAAATTAATGCATCAATTTGGAGTTTTGTCCTTTCTGAACTGAAATAAAAGATTATATATTTATTATTTTCTCTGAAAAAGCTTATTTCTCTCTTTTGATGTGTGAAATAGAGCCAAAAAAGCATGAAAAAGTCAATATTGTTGCTCTCCTTTGAAGCTCACATCATTGTCTTATCTCTCCTTATTCTATTGGCGGATCCCAACTACCCGGTGTTTACAACCGATTCCATCCCTATCATCATTCATTAACATTTTATGCAATCATGGTTTTCTCTCTGAACAGTATTTTCTCTGCGCAACAGCTGCTATTAAACTCATAACCCTCGTCAACTCTCTCCACAGGAAGAATTGTCTGCACCCTGAAGTTCCCTGACCCAGACTGGTACTGGGACACGGTGACAAAGATCTGCGTGTTCATTTTTGCGTTCGTGGTTCCCGTCCTAGTCATCACCATCTGCTACGGCCTGATGATCCTGCGCTTGCGGGGCGTGCGCCTGCTCTCCGGTTCTAAGGAGAAGGACCGGAACATGCGCCGGATCACCCGCATGGTCCTGGTGGTGGTGGCGGCCTTCATCATCTGCTGGACACCCATCCACATCTTCATCATCGTCAAGACGCTGGTGGACATCGACCAGAGGAACCCCTTCGTCATTGCCAGCTGGCACCTGTGCATCGCCCTGGGCTACACCAACAGCAGCCTCAACCCCGTGCTCTACGCCTTCCTGGATGAGAACTTTAAGAGGTGCTTCCGTGACTTCTGCCTGCCGTTCCGCACCCGCGTGCAAAGCAACAGCCAGTCCCGGGCACTGAACGCCAACACCCGGGAGCCTGTGTCCGTCTGCGCCCCTTCAGAGGCCGGGAAGAAACCGGTATGACTAGGCATGGACCGGATCCCCTACGGGTCCCGCTCCAGAAGAGTCCAACAGGACCTGCATTCTGAGGTCACTCAGATCTCCACCACTGAGTTTTAACAACCCGCCACTAAGGGGGGGGGGGGGGGTGAAGTCAGATATCTGCTGCGTCATCAGAAATGTCATGCCTGCGGCAAACGAAAAAATCTGCTGAGTCATTCTACCTAACAAATGAGCGCGAGTACATATATGTCAACTTGATCATCACATCATGGATGACAGAACAGCATCACCAGCCATAAGACTGTTTGTAAACGTCCCCCAAAGGAGACAGACGAGTCTTTGAAGCTAATTTAGACGGAGAACATTTTCATTCTCTTTTTTTTCTTTTGTTAGTACTGGTTAAAAGGATGGTGTTAGTTTGGGTCTACACAGAATAGTCCTAGTCTTACAGTAGCAACCTTCAAAACATTTTGGTAAGATATTGTGCTAGTTGACGGAGTTTTGCCTTTTTCTTTTTTTACTACATCAACCATTTTCAGTGTCTTACTCAGTGCAATGAGTCATGTTGTGAATGAAACATTCAAAGCAGGACGAGATCAATTAATGGTCAATCTACAATTTTCTTGAAGGACACAAGAGTAACCAGAAGAGAAAAATCTTTAAATCGGAGAAGCAGAGACTTAGCACTGATAGGCTGCTGTCACAGTCAGTGGCTATCAAAGGTTCAAGTGTTCCTTTGGGGACAGTGAACTCCCAGGACACCATGCTAAAGACAACTGGCAGTGACTGCACGCCTTGTAGGAAATCTCAGTGACATGGCAGGCTTCAGTCCCAGAGGAAGAATCTTTTGCTCTTGTCGGAGATTGCACTTCAGATTGCAACCCCCCCCTTAAACCACCGAAGCACTGAAGCATGAAGCAGAGGGCGGGGAATCCTTTGTGACAGTCACATTATAGGTGCAGCCCTCCTGCTCTCAGTGAAGAACAAACCCTAAACGCCGTCTCACATCTTTTCACAGGCAATGAAACGGGCGTGAGGACTGCCTCCGGCTCTTTTCCACGGGGGAAACCTTATTTCTCTCTCTCTCTCTCTCTCTCTCTCTTTCTCTCTCTCTCTCTCTCTCTCTCTCTCTCTCTCTCTTTCTCTTTTTCGCTTTAACATGTTCACTGACTCCAGCACAGCAGTTGTGAAGAGACCCCCTCTGGGGATAATCATTGGCAACTCTTCTACTTCACCTGTGATGGCTGACACAAAGACGCAAGGCCGAAAGGAATTTTATGGAGTCAGATTTGTTTATTAATTGACAAACAAATGTCACATGATTCACAAATAAATGTTACGCCATTCACAAATGTAAACACCGTTACATTCATCTACAGACTGTCACTCATTTGTGAACATCCCTGCATTTTCGTGTGGATGTTTGACACTTTCCTGACTCTGCTTTAGTCACAAAGACTGATTAGACAAAGAGGAAACCGCGACACATTTGATTTGGCTAAGTTCCATTCAATTGACCCTAACCCTAACCCTGAACCCTCGTGGAGCAAGCACAAAGGCGACCGAGGCAAGGAAAAACTCCCTCTTAACAGCAAGAAAACCTTGAACAGAACCTTGGCTCATGGAATTCATTTGTGAATCGTGTGACATTTATTTGTGAATTAAGAAACTAATCTGATTCCATGGAATTTGGCTTTCAAATCCTTCACTAAAAAACAAAGCTGTTTCATCTGACCTTTCTTCACCTACTCTAAGGTACCACTGGGATACTACACTATTGATTTATTTTCAAAGGAAGGAATGTTCTGAATGGTCAATGGAACAAGACCTGAAGCGATCTGAGAGATTTAATGATTTAATGATTTAAAGGACCTTGAATTCCTTGCAAATGTATGGTAACTCTTTAAAAAAGACCTTTCATGATAATGCCAAGGCGGATCTAAATGGCAAAAACATAGTAGGTGGTTTTCTTCAGACATTCAACTATGTGCAGCATTCACAAATAGTTGTTGGCTTCTTGCAGAACACAAACAGGCAGGCAGATAATTGCTGCCCATCCTTTTAGTATGAATGAAAGTCTGTCATGACGAATCTGTAGCACAAATGCTTTGGGGTGAGTTTAGGTCTGACAGACTGCATTAGGTCAGTTACGCTACCTTTAGCCACATCAATCATCAGCTAGTCATCAGCTACGCTACATCGTTAAAGTTGATCCAGTAGCCCGTCGCCAGAGGAAGCCCATAAGAATATACCGGCAAGCCAATAAGAATACACCGGCATAATTCATTACACAGATCAATCATTTTAAATTACCTTTAATATAATCTTAAATCCAAAACGTTGGTTTCTATCTGCCTCGAATTGATCAATTCAATAGTGTTCTGCTCTCAACCTGAAAGTGCATGAGCTGTGGTTGCACTCTAGTTCAAGTGAGGGTTTTCTCTGTGTTTTCTAAGACCAGTATAGCTTTAGGTATTGAAGATATGAAATAAGGAGGACAGTACTTATTGTGGTAGGAGGACCATTAGCTGCCAAATTTGACTGAATGTATTTTAACTATAATACGTCTGTGGAGCCAAATGAGAAAAAAAGCATTTTGACAGAAACGTGCGAAATCGATTGTATGTAGATATTTTTTACATTATCTTTCTATTGCTTCCTTTTGATTTAGGATCAAAAGTAGCTTCTGAAAAGTTTGGTATTTCAGGGTATGTTTTTCTGTCGTGCTTTCAGGTAATTGCTTGCTGGTTTTTTTTCGTGTTGATGTTTTAAAGCCACTGGCAGATGGAGCTTATGAAGATCTCCGATGACCCTAAAGAGGGAAACCTAAGGTCCTGTCCTCGCTAACTTGGGAAAATTTGAAAATGCATGATTATTTTTCTGTTTAGCCCTACCGTCCACACTAAATTGGCGTTTTCCAAAACCGAAAAACTATACTTTTCAAATGTGGACAATGAGTTTCGGAAACAATTACGGATGGTTGCCATGGAGACACAATCAACAACAAACACTTCTATTGCGTTTTAGCGTGGGCATAGAACATGTTTTACATAAAATCTGCATTTTCAGTTTGACCTGGCTTAGTGTGGACGTAGCCTTGGAGTTCTTTTGTGCTTTGCAAACATTCTGCATACTGAGGATGAGAGTCTTTTCAATGCTCCGAACAGTTCTGCTGCCAAATTGCCAAAGGACTTTTGGAACACAGATCATTGTTTTCTTCCCTTTTCTTCTATCGTGTGACATTTAGCAAACTTTTATAAAATATCTACAGCAATTACTGTATAGTGGCAACAGTGTTTTTTTCCTCCAGTTCTGTTCTAACACATGTGGAAGAAAAGGTGATCTGCCAAAATCAAGGACTCCATTAATTGCGGTTGCAGCTCCAACCAGTGGACTTCAGCTTATTGCCTTTCATTAACTAGTAGGCCTACTTTTATTTAACAAACGGACCGTTACTGCCTTATCTTTTCTTGCTTTCCTTTTGAAGAACTCCAACTGCATCATTATCTCTGTTCATGGCGATTTGTAACGTGTTTTTTTTCTCCATACAACTGGTCTTTCATCTTTTAAATGCAAAGATGCCTATAGTGCTCTATAACTTAGACCTACATTTTCTGCAATTATTAGGTGACACTTTGAAGGCTCATGCAAGAGAAAACATGCTGTTTATATTTCGCTTAACAATGCTATGCTGTAAATCCAGACTTGTGTTTGTGTAACTGTAGGAGGACAGTTGTGTTGTTTGGCTGTTGCTTTTCTGTGAGCCTGTGAGTCAGGCCGTTAGCCTTGTTTAGTGTTTATTTTTTGTATGTGTGTGGATGGACCTAAAAAACAACAAACAATAAAGCCAACACGCAAAGTTACTCAAAGATGTTATGTTTCCAGACATGAGTGTGGTCAGATTCTTTGTTTTTCCTCCCAGATGAGTACATGGTAAAATATTTTTTTACAGTAAGTGAAATCTATTTTTACTCCCAAATGAAATGTAAGGACCAAAGTGTGTTGTACCACTGAGGTCAACCGACTGAAACAGATCTAGCTACATGGTTTTCACATTATATATAAATCTTTAAAATAGATATAGATTTTTTCCTGTCCATCGATGTTGGTAGCCAAAGCACCATCAGTGAACACCAAATCATTTTCCAGTTGCAATGGAGAGAAACAGTCTTAGAACAAATAAGGCTTAGACAAGGCCTATGTCCAGCCATGGTGAAAAGAGTCTATTAGGGAAAAGTACCGGTAGACTTCTTGAAATGAGTCATGAAATTCAATCTTAACTGAATTTGAAATGGCCTCATCCACACCAGAGTTCTAAACTGCCCCCTGGCTTTCTGTCCTCATTGCACTCAATAAGTGTGTGTGTGTGTGTGTGTGTGTGTATGCCTGTGTCTGTGCGTGTGCATCATGGTGTATGTGTGTGTGTCTGTGGAATGATGTGGGGTTTCAGGTGAAGAGGGAATGAGTGTGTGCTTTGTGTGTGCACATGTTTGTGTGTTTTTTATGTGTTTTCTTCCTTTCTGTCTCTCTCTGAGTGTGTGTGTGTGTGTGTGTTTATGTGTTGTCTTTACACTTGCGTACACACCATTGTTCCTTACCAGAAAGACCTAAACCTACAGACTCACCGAGCCTTGGGGAGTTCCGCAGAACCACAGCCACAAGGGTTTCTATGGCAACTGTCCACATGACACTCTGCACACTTCCCAGATAAAGTTGAAGTGTTTATTTTTAATTAAGGATGTTTGTATCCTTCCTCCTGTTCTCTCTCGTTTTTTATGGTTTGGTCTTCAAAGCTGGATTATTAATTTGCCAAAGCGATGAATAGCCAATGAGAGGAGAATAGGAACCTTAAAGAAGACTAGAGAGAAATGAAATACAGCAAATGCACACAATTCGCACCAAAATATGCACAAAGCTGTTTCATCTGACCTTTTCTTCACCTTCTCTCAGGTACCCCTGGGATACTACACTATTGATTTATTTTCAAAGGAAGGAATGTTCTTAATGGTCAATGGAACAAAACCTGAAGCGATCTGAGAGATTTAATATTCAGAAACAAAAAAATGAAGGACCTTGAATTCCTTGCAAATGTACGGTAGCTCTTTAAAAAAGACCTTTTCCTGATAATGCCAAGGCGAATCTTAATGGCAAAAAACATAGTAGTGATTATCTTCAGACATTCAACCATGTGCAGTATTCACAAACGGACACTCAATTTTGTCATCAGATATAGTTCTTGGCTTCTTGCCGAACACAAACAGGCCGGCACAGAAAAACCAATTGACAGCCGTCACTCACCCCACTTCAGCTCTGTAGGGGATTTAAACTCTTCTTACCTGCCCACCATATCATACGCTCCAGCGTTGCAGAGTATCCCACCACCTCCCCATTCTCCTCCCTTTCACACGTAGCTCTAAGCTCACATTACCCCTTATCCATAGGGTGTGTCAGCGGACATCGCTCACACGCGATCAGCATATTAGGACCACGGACAGCTACCAGGCCTTACTCAAGCATTCCGATGGGCGAGTTAGTGAAATGGCTTTTATAACAAGAACATGGAGGTGATGCTCTTCGGACATTCAAGGTTGGATAGAACATTCAGCCATGTGCAGCACAACTAATCCCAGTGGGCAAAGTCTGCCAAGTCAAACAGACCAAACAAAAGAAGATGAAAAGACCTTTCTTACATAATATGAACATCCACAGAACTTTTTGAAGGTAAGAGGGTTTCACCGGGTCACTTGGCGTCACTGATGCACCGCCATCACTCACAAACATTCCCACCGCGCAGGTAGGGAGAGACTTACTGAGCGCCTCTGAGACACAAACGGCTATGTTTCTCATGGTATGTCTCAAATTTTATGTTTCTCATGGAGATGGTATCGTTACGACTTGGCAGATTTATGACCCTGAGAGGCTAGCTTGGTGCATTTGAGTACTGCCGTTTCATCAGAAGAATCTGGTTTGTGCATTTATTATATAGGTAGATAGATAGATAGATAGATAATTGCAAATATATATGACAGGATGCATTGCTACTTCTTTATTCATGTTTCATTAACAGAAAAGACCAATAAGACACTTCAAACCAAACAAGAGGCTTCTGCTTCCTGCAGAATGGGATTTGGAGAGAGAGCCAGAGAGTGGCGGCCTCGAAGCACAGACGATTGTGTTCTCGTTGTTCAAAGTTTGTGCCCAGAGGGAGGAGGAGAGTCAAAGGACAGAATAAGGCCAGGACACAGAGAGGGCAGACGGGAAAGAGACACAAACAAGAGAAGAGGAGGAGAGTTCCGAGAAAGGATGGATGAATGGAGAAAAACAAGGAGTTCGATAAAATATTCATCAACAGAGGGCCTGTGTTTTGAGAAATGCACTCTTATCACCACAACCACCACTGAATGTACTATAGAAAGATGACACTTCTGTGCACTGTATACAAGTATATTGCTGTTTTGTTTTCAGTACATTAGTATCAACCAAACACTGGGGGGAAAAAATACACACACACACACACACACACACACACATGTATCTATATCTATATGTATTTATGTACTGTATGTACGTATGTGTAGGCACTTTTCAATGAGCACTTTTGAAGATGCAACGCCCTCAATGATCTGGGTCACAGAACAGTCTTCAATATGCAACAAACAGCCACTCGGGAGCTGTCCTGGACAAAGAAACACATGGATGGTCACACACTCACACACACACACACACACACACACACACACACACACACACACACACACACACACACACACACACAGTGTATAAAGCACAAGTGACACGATTCTCCTTTTTTTCTTGAATGTTCTTTTTTGTCATTCAGGCCACTGCTCAACAGGCTCTCTGCTGTAATTGGCTCCCTTCTCTGTTTCCGGAGTGTCTCGCCGTCCACGGGGTTGGAATGCATCAGACATGGATGGCTCCAATCAGTGTTCCTCAGCACTGCTCCTGGGAGCCCATACCACCACATGCCTGGGGTCTTGACTACCACAGCACACCTGATTGGACTCATCAGAGGCCTGATTGTCTCCGTCAGCTGTTTTCAGACGTTTACTTCTGGTCTTCGGGAGGCTGTTGTTCTCCTGATTGGCTGGTCTCACCTGGTTCAGACAATCACACAGGCGTTGATTATGTGATGTGTTTAATCATGTACACATCCCACCGTAGGCAGCACTGGGAGTCCCCTGGGGTGGGACAGAGGGTATGTGTGAAACATGCAACATGAAATATGAAACGATGCAGCGACTCTTCATCAACATCATCATCATTTCCTACATTTCTGTTCTAATCTGTTTGCAATAGCAGCTGCTGCGGTATAGCATAGGGCCTTAGGCCTTTTGGCTCTGTAAAACGCTTTGAGACAATGTCTGTTGTTAATGACTCTGAATAAATCAGTATGTGTAAAGGTTAATCTCACCTCTGTTGTTTTTTCTCTCTCACTTGGAAGCTCTGTGACTTCCGGTGTCAAATTCTCGGCTCAATCACTGTTTAAGGGCTTTTCCACGTCTATGGAAAGGTCTGTAAAAACATATGAATCACACTTGTCATGTACAAGACTTGCATGATAAATCTGGCAGTGGTAATGAGTTGGCAAAGAGTTTGTTGGTGGGAAAGAGCTTGTCCATACGTACATTTCATACTAAAACGGCATAATGCCCTTCAACATCCAAGCTAGGTCATGTATATAACATATTTTTCTATGTTACTGAATGTGAAAGGTGCCATAATTATGTTTGTAATTAACACATTTTTCTTGTATATAAAAATGAACATGACTTTTACAGACATTACCCATATGGAAACAGATGTCATTTTCGGTTTATCATTTTAATCTAAAGAGAAGAAAAAGCTCATTTAGACACTCTCAGCAGGGATTAATACCAACTAGTGAAAGGAGTTTAAGAGAAAAATCTCAGGATTCACTGACCTTTCCTTTGACAGACCAAGATCAATCTTTAGGTCTACTTTTAGAAAGCTGCTGTTTCACTCCAGGAAACGAAGTGTCACAACGTTCACTGCACGGAACCCCTCTAAATAACCCAGAGCCATCTTGTCTTTGCACATTGTCAGGGAGCATAACATGAGAACTCAGGCAACATTTCAACACTGAAATCAGCGCCTCCGTTCAAACCCTGATGCATTAGAGTCCTAATTAGCCTACTTGAGAGAAGTAGGAAAGTCCTTTTGCCTTTGTGTTTTAACCTCGTCTGAAGGACGTTCTACAGACTCGTTTCACTCACATCATTTTGTTCTGTGGGTTCTAACCTGCTCGAGAGTGAGCTCTTCTTCTGTAATATCTTCCCATAATGAATTCCAATTACCTCTGCTGTCTGACAGTAGGCTGTTGCATACATATTTGTGCTTATGCTTCCTAAATCCACATAGGCTGTCACTGGAGCATGAAGGAGCAAAGCTGGGAATCAGCACGCACAGAGCGCTCTCTCTCTCTCTCTCTCTCTCTCTCTCTCTTCTGCCCTTTCTCCCTCTCTCGTTCTCTCCCTCTCTCTCTTCCATCCTTTCTCCCTCTCTTGTTCTCTCCCTCTCTCTGTCCTTCCCTCTCCATCTCTCCGGTTCTCTTCTCCCTGCCTCTCTCCCTCTCGCTCCCTGTCAGTGGCCCTCTCTCCCCTCCTCTCTCCTTTCTCTATTTCTCTCTCTTTCATTCTCTCCATCACTCTGTCCCACCCTTCCTCTCTCTCCCTCTCTCTCAATGCTCCTCTACCCCCCCCCCCCCCTTCCTTTTTTCTACCCCCTCTCGTGTGCAACTGTAAAAGCATGTTATTATGTTGTGTGTCTGTGGTCACTTAGTGCAAATGTGCATTAACCACAATGACAAGATCCCTGATGACGTATGGTAATCACTAGTTAGCCAAATGGTACTTCATTGTGAAGACCAAAGCTGCACATTTCCACACATTTTCCCGATTTTTCCATAATTGGGCAGTTTATCTCATTCATACGGTCGATTGGGAGAGTGCCTTTATGCCAGTGAAGTGGAGTACATCTAAAGACTATTTAATATTGACCTAGTGCTGCAGGGCATCTGATAAAAGGATCCAATTACCACTTATAATTCATTCATTAGTCATGTATTATTTAAACATTATTATACATTTTAAAACACCTTTTTCCCTTTCATTAGAATGATTTATCCCATGTTTTCTGTATGTAAGATCTTGCTGTATTGTTCTTTGGTAACACTTTAAGACTCCGCAAATACAGATTAGTAAACGCATTCATTAACAATATCGAACCACAAAAGTAATGTTAATAAACCTTAGTAAATTTACACTTGAGTTTAGAGTCTATGTTGACTTATATATCTATTCATGATCTTTTAATTATCAACAGTTGTTGAATGGATTAACATGAATAATTGCTGTCATTCTTGAACATCCTCAAATGCCTCCTTCATAAAAGCAATGTTAAAGTTACTGTTTGTTGCTTGTATGTATTCATTCCAACTCTCAAAAAAAAAACACTAACCCAAGTAAGAAAATTGAGAAATGAACTCTGAAGAATTCAAAGCCTGGAGAGAAGGATGGTTTCTGGTGGCCGGTCCTCAGCCGTCCCCGTGTGTTGTCACAAGCTAGCTTATCTGCGGCTGCCAGAACGGTTGATATGCAGAGGTGTGTGTGTGTCTGTGGGGCATGATGAAGAAGGAATGGGGAGGGGGGCAGAGAGATGCTTCATCATTGTGTGTGTGTGTAGAGAGAGTGAGTGAGAGAGAGAGAGAGAGAGAGAGAGAGAGAGCGATAGAGAGAAACAAATAGAGGAGAGAAAAAGGAAAGCACAATCCTCCTCCACAGTGAAGAGGTAGAACACATGAAAGACGACCCCCCCCCCCCCCCCCCCCTCCCTCAGCTATTCTCCTCCATCTCCTCCTAGTCTCCTGAGATCCCACATTTGTTTGGACACTTCCTGACCAAAACACACGTCTGGGAACAACAATATTTGATGGCGGTTTGCAAGGACAATCAGAATACAACAAAACCTCTTGGATGGGTCCGACAATTCCACACTCCAGTCCATCCTCTGATACTGCGGTACGGGGTCCATTACACAGTGGCTTCACCCGACCCCCCCCCCCCCCCCCTTCCTTACTTGTTTTTCATATTTTCCTGACTGAATCAATCATTGGCACTCTGGCCAGACCCCACCTGACTGAGCACATTTCCATCTTTCAATTTTCTGACTAGTGCTGTTGTAAGAGCAGGATTGAGAATCCCTACTTTTTCATTTCCACCCCGTATTGAAGTTGGAGTGGTCGCCAAATATACTATATAGCCTACTATTACATAAGTCTGGCCATGCACTCAAAAAAAACAACATGGCCTTCATAAATGAAAACTTCACTGTTCAACTTCACTTCAACTTATTTTCTCTCCCCCAAACATTTTATCCTAATATTCAGGTTCACTTTGATAGAGGACCATGCCTGTTCCATCAGCTCCGAAACATCTTGACCACTGCTTGCTTTCAGAGGGAACATTGGCTGCTTGGAGACAGAGATGCGATAGCTCACGAATCAATGACCTCAGTCTCAGATAGGCACCTGCAATCTCTTACCACATATGAAAGAAGAGGCCCCAGGTGAGAGAGTTGATAGCACAGGAGAACATCAAATTGGGTTTCTTGTTGTAATGGAAAAAGTGGGATGAATCTTCCATATTCAGTTGCATTCCATACTTGCTGATGAAGTTTTAAGAGCTAATTTCCACTTATAATGTTCTTTCATTATGATTATTATGGGCATCGCGAGCGCATTCCCGCTGGTAATGGTTTGTAATTTCCGCTCTGCGTTTAGACCTGTGCCCTGTGGCTCTCATCCTCTGCTTCTGAAGAATCCTTCGGGGCGCAGTGCTGCTCCAAACCAACACCTACCAATACAGGTTCAGGTTCTTGAATCAAAAGCAAAAAGGGGAAGAAATCCTGAAAGATTGAGGGGGACTAGAGCTGAACAGGTGCCTTGAAACACGTCCGTGTATAGAAGGTGTGGAGCAGCTGGTGGAGCGAGGTGCTAACAACACCAAGATCATGGGTTTGATACCCAGAGAACACACACAGTGATGGAAATGTGTATTTGTACCTCTACCATAGGTGTCTGTAATTTGGGCAATCATCTGCCAAATGTTTGTCAGTCAGGATCTAAGAATATGTTTATGAGCTTTATTTCTGTAAATGACATAGAGGTAAGTTTGGCCTTAGTGGACTACATCCGCTTAAGCTGCTGCTGCATAACTGCTGCTGCTGTTAGATGCAGCCGCCGCCAATCGAGCAGCACACGCTGCATAACTGCTGCTGCTGTTTTGGTTGCTGATCACTCATGGCTAATTATGCATGTCTTTTATTTTACTGTGTTCTATATATATATATATATGTCTATGTATATATATATATATATATATATATATATATATGTCTGTACTGTAAGTTGCTTTGGATGAGAGCACCTGCTAAATAAATAAATAAATAAATGTAAAGGTACAAATTGTGCAACAACCCTGCTTTGGAATCCTTGTGATTTCCTGTCTGTGTTTCATTGTGCCCTGTGGCTTAGCCTTGATGGTATCCCGTGGGGTGCAAAGCTGCCCCAGCTGACAGCTGTCACCCGTAAGTCACATTGTCACGGAGGAATCCGTCACCACATTTCACAATCACTCGCGTCCTCCTCACCGACAGGCCGACATGAAGGGTACCTTTGTTGAGAACTACTTGACAGACAAGTTGGTAACCGCTGTACAACAAAGGATGTTCCTGAGGCCTGACTTAAATTAGTTTCAATAGAACATTTATCATTGCAGAAGATGTTTGGACGTTTGTAAGTACTCCACTGAATGCAAGCTCACAGAAGCAGCGATAAAGGGGTATGGCAATCATCTCACCTTATTCTAAGCATACAGCCCATTTTCAGTTTTAAAATGTGATGCTGAAAGAGTCACAATGTTGATGTACATTCAATGTACAACAGTATTGAATTCCAACATAAGGAAAATACAAACACACATTGTTGAACACCTCCTTGTTTCATCGTGGCTATAGTACTATGTATGTGTGTAATATAAGCATCACAGTACAATAGCACAGTGGTGGTTTGTACTTGCATAAGTCTTAGGTTAGGATTAATCTTAGATTAGAATAACGGTGAGTACAGAGTTTCCGTCTTCGGGTAAAAAACATATTGTTAAATGGAAGGTTACACTGGACTTAATGGTGTAATTACTGTTAAAGAAAGTATTAGTATATTTTATCATGAATGTCTTTTTGTTTTAAGGTTTGTTCCAAAATGCTGTGTGCCCTGCTTCTCCATGTAGATTGGACTTTGGAAGACAATTAGCAGAGTCAAGAATGTTAACCCAGAAACCTCACGTATATGTTTACATAAGATAAGAAGGAGAGAGCGGGTTGTGAAATGTCTCGTTGCTAAGCAGAAGTAGAATTCAGCTGAGCTGAAGGTATCCTAAGTGCATCCCAGCGTCTTGACTGTCATACTGTGTAAACATTGTTTGAATAAAAGGACTTGTTTTCAGCATGGCACGTCAGACAGACTTAAGGTGTCTGTCTCCGTCGGGTCCCGTTCGAAAACCGTCCAGTTCACATACATGCTGGGTAGTGTTTTTAATCTGCTAACTAACTGTTGAGGGTCTTATCCCTGACATTTCTTGGTCCTTCGAAGCCGGAACCCAACAACACCGACCGCCTGGGAGCAGACTTCAGGAAGCCGAAGACAAGTGCACGTCCTGCCGAGAGAAACCATCGGCAGAAAGTCCCACTTAGTGAATTCTACGTGGGCCGGCGGAGAGGGGTCTGCCTCCAGGGAGGGTTGGTCTGACGGGGATCTGAAGCAAGGTTGAACACACAGCATGATATGAAGTAAGTAGCATAAGTTACTGAACGAACAGACTAAAAAAAAAGAGATTCGAGGTCTCTTAAAAAAGCGCTAGTTCTAGGCCTACGTAAATGATGTACATCTGTGTGTGAATGAGTGTGTGAATGGAGTAAGAAATTAAGCAAAATTTAAACTTTGGAAAGTATCTGAGAGTACAAACTCCCAGGGATGTCCGGATTGATTTATCAATCTAGAAGCTCGGCGTCCGGATATTTTTCATAGACTCAAGAGAAGTATTTTGCTTAATTCAAAAACGAACTCGGTTGCGTGTTGATGTGGGCATTCAGTCATTGGAGCAAGAGTATTGATCGGAACCTAACGTTTTAAATTGACATTTAAAACTAAAATAAGCAAGTGACCAGTTGTTGGCATAGTTTACTTGAAGGTATTTTGTGTAACATCTGTGAAGAGAGAGCATTTAAAATTGCTGAGAGCGCGACGCGCATAACACGAAAAAGATCAGATTAAACTTTCTCTCGTTACCTTAGTAGTGCGCCGTCAGAGGGCATAACAAGAGAAAAGTGGAAATACGAGATTGTGATGTGTTGTGAGCTATTGTATGTGCCAAAGTACTGAGTGACTAACATGGCCCGGAATGATTGTAGATTGTTTTTAAAACGTAAGATCGCTAGCAGCTACTTCGACTTTTTAAACAAACCTGTGTGATTGACTGTTGGGACAAAACAGAGAAGCACACGGGTGGGGGCTGTTAGGGGGAACAGAGGACTCAATCTCACACACGCACGTTCTCACACACACACGCACACACGCACGGTCGTAATTAGAAGGAGAGGAGGTGAAAAGAATAATCAGACTACACATATTAGTGTAATATTATTTAAATTCAGAAATACTTTTGGTAGATATGGAACCAACTACGCCGTTAAAGGAGATAGTTGAATTGTAGTCGTCAGAAGCAAACTATTTGATACTGCATAATTAGAAATTGACTGAGCGGACAAGCAATTTGATTCAAGCCCGTGGCTTGAACACAGGTCAGTGGGTACCCAATTATGCAGAATTAGTAAGACCTATGCATGATATGATTTTCTCTCAACCAATGGCACCCCACGATAAGGTTACGTGGACTAAAGAGGGTTCAGAATCTTTTCAAGCGACAAAAGAAAAAATAGCCAGCTCGACAGTACTGGCTCTCCCAAATTATGCGAAACCTTTCGTGCTCATGGTTGACTCCAGACATAGATTCATGACGTCTGTTTTGCTTCAAGTGTGGGGAAGCAAAATGAGACCCATCGCATTTTATTCGACCCAACTCGACCCGGTAGCTCGTGCTACACCATCATGTGTACAAGCAGTGCTCGCGGATGCATCGGCCGTTCACGCGTCAGCAGAAATTGTGCTGGTTCATGAACTCGTCGTTAAAGTATCCCATGCAGTCTTAATGCTTTTATTACCTAGCATATAAAACAGACAAGCAGGCAGCTGGCCTGTATCTAACACAGGGAACAGAGGATGATGGTGTAGTTAACTTACAACAACAAGCACCCAAAAGTGAAAAGGAAATTTGGATAAAACTGGGCGACTCTGAAAGATGAGGTATATGTAAGTCCAGATAGAAAACCCATCATGTTGCGAGCTCTATACAAATGGGCAGCAATTTTTTGAGTCATGGGAATATCCATGCCTCAACAGGAGGGATATAAAGACTAGTACATAAACACTGTACAACATATAACCTATTAAAAAAAATAATAATAATAATAGTAATAATAAAAAAAAAATTAATTACATTTTATTTTATTACATTTTTTTGTCAGCAATGTGAAATATGCATTCGGCATAACTCACAGGGAAACCTCAGGCCAAAGAGGGGCGAGTTCCCCAAGCCTGACTATCCTTTCCAGGTAATACACATGGATTATATCCAATTTAGCAAAACCAAAGGGCTGGAATATTGTTTGGTTATAATTGATGTGTCTTCCAAATGGATAGAGGTATTTCCCAGCTCAACCCCAGATTTCCTCACAGTAGCAAAAGCACTGTGCAAAAGAATAAGACCAACTTTAGGTGTGCCACAAATTACACTACAAACTAGGGAATGTAAAGAACCCAATACTGTTCGAGTTTTTTCTGTGTCTCCACAGGTACAAGGCCAGGTGAAGGTGGGAAACTGGGTGTTCATCAAAGTCATCAAAAGAAAGAGCTGGTCTGACGACAGGTGGGAGGGACCATGCCAAGTGTACTTGCCACCCCAACAGCCGTCAAGATCGCTGAACGCTCCACCTGGATTCACCTGTCACACTGCAACATTCAGAACATTCAGAACATTCAGAACATTCAGAACATTCAGAGCATTACCAGGATCCACCACTAGCGTTGAGTAGCGTTTTGTGACGCCAGCAGGGGGTCAAGTGTATAAATCTTGGTCGTTTGAACGTCACCTAAACTTCCAGGGAGCGCCCTGAGGGTTAGAGATGCTGCTCAACATAGTAGAGGTGTATCTGTTTTTTTTGTTCTTGTTTTTTGTTTTTCTTGTTTATTTGTGGTTATTGTTTTTCTTTATATATCATATCACTCCGTTATAACAATGTCTAAGCTGCTGCTATTAGTGGTTACTTCAGGAGTAATAATGGGTCTCTGGTCCTCCACAAGTGTAAATGAGAGAATCCATAAGAGGTGGATTTCATATGGGGAACATGAGGTCCTGGGGAATGTTACTCACCTGTATTCTACTAATTCATGGTATAGATATGCATCTTTGCAAGCGAACAGACTTGATAGGACTAATTGCTATGTATCTACCTTAATGCCAACATCCTACTTTCACCCTAGACTTAAATCAAAGCTACTCTCATTCCAAGCAACGATCTGTGTTGGAGAGAAGTGTGCCCCAGACAACTGGGGCTACAGTAAGCCATCTTATGATGCAAACAGTACCCAGGTGCAGGATATGTGTGACAATACCCACCCACTAGCAGAACTAAAAAACATGCCACAACCTAGCTGTCACCTTAAGTGGCAGTCCATTCCATATTCCTAATGTGTTTTTCTATTAGTGGAACAACGAGAGTAGGCTCTCTGAGACGGAAACAGTGTAATGAAATTGTCATCGATACTGCTATACTGTCATCAAACACTGCTTCCTCAGCCAACGTCGTACCCTGTCCATTGGGAACAGGTCCTTATGTTGAGGTTGGAATGCAGGGCATTGCCACTCTGACAAGGGTACCCCTAAGGTGAGAGAGGTATTGTGGTTGTGTGGTAGTATATGGTACAGTCATCTTCTTCCACACTGGGGTGGCGTAAGCGCCCCCGCCCAGGTCATGGACCATTTTTGTGTTGTTAGTGCTATCTCGCAGGCAGAGTTATCTCGTAAGAAGAGATTTGCTGTTGAGAAGCATGACAGCGTATGGGGGACTGACTGCCTGATGACTAAAAAGATTTGGACCACCAGCTCCAAGGTTATTTTGTTTCTGTTTCAGGCCCTAGGAGTAGGAAAAGTCATGTTAAGAATGGCAACCCTTAATTATAGGTTAGAATTGTTTGTTAATGCCACCTTAGTCAGCATGGACGGCCTTAATGATGAGGTCTCGCAGATTCGGCTGATGGTGCTGAAAAATAGATTAGTGTTAGACTCACTGCTGCTAGTGGGGGAGTTTTGTGACTGATATCTGCTGTGTATTTGGATATTGGATTATATTCATAGTGTCTCTGTGACTGAAGCCTTACAGCAAATGAAGGTTGTTATGTGATGCTTTATTACAAGACAAAGTGGTTAATGTTCCGTGGTGAAATTTGGTTGCTTGGTTTACGTCTGGTACATGGTGGTAAATGGTGTTGAAAAGTCTGTTCTCTATTGTAGCAATTTGTATACTTTTTGTATTTTTATGATGTGTATTTCTACATGTTTCTAAGTTCTCATGTCTAGTTTTGTATGTACTTCTGTATGGAGTGTACTGTTGTTTGGAACCATCAAGATGATGATGCTTTAGTTTAATGATGTTTATACTAGTGTTATTTTCATGATAAACAGGAGGGAAATGTTAAAGAAAGTATTAGTATATTTTATCATGAATGTCTTTTTGTTTTAAGGTTTGTTCCAGAATGCTGTGTGCCCTGCTTCTCCATGTAGATTGGACTTTGGAAGACAATTAGCAGAGTCAAGAATGTTAACCCAGAAACCTCACGTATATGTTTACATAAGATAAGAAGGAGAGAGCGGGTTGTGAAATGTCTCGTTGCTAAGCAGAAGTAGAATTCAGCTGAGCTGAAGGTATCCTAAGTGCATCCCAGCGTCTTGACTGTCATACTGTGTAAACATTGTTTGAATAAAAGGACTTGTTTTCAGCATGGCACGTCAGACAGACTTAAGGTGTCTGTCTCCGTCGGGTCCAGTTCGAAAACCGTCCAGTTCACATACATGCTGGGTAGTGTTTTTAATCTGCTAACTAACTGTTGAGGGTCTTATCCCTGACAATTACAATGTAACAACAACAAGGGTATCAAAAATAAAGTGTGTTTCTGAAAACATTTACTTTTTACGGGTAAGATACAATTAGGCCAAGATCCTTCCAGAGAAGGGAACAGACCTCTTTACATTGTCAATGGCCTCATATTGTGTAGAGACAACCAAGGGTGACAGGAGATGCATCAAGGAGATAGCTGTGTCCATCGAGTCCATCACCCAGACAGCCTTTTTGTTAATGGGTATCACACAGAGGTACATGATGTCCATAGCAACTCTCCTCTTTCCACTACTCTGTAAAATTGCACCCAGGTTAGTGTGGACGTGACCAAACGTTTTTTTTTCCATTGAGGCTCCTGAAGATGGTGAGTCCTGGAGAAACATAAGACGTAAATAGCGCTATTTAGATCCCGTTTCACCGATATACGAACCCAGCCCCCAGGTTCTATCCGCAGGCAATCATTAACCTCGCGGTTCAGTAGCGACCTCAGCTCCGTAATGCAGTGTAATGAGGCAGAGAGAACACAAAGCTCACAGCGAGGAGAAAAAAGGCCAACAACCCAGCTCCACACTTAGGGGGAGTAAATAATGCCACAATAAACCAGGGTGAAAAGCTGGTGAAAAGGAAACGAGAACGCTGTTTGTGACGAGGGCAGAGACATGTAAAATATACATTACAACTCAACTCAAATGCAATCCAACGCAGTGTGTACTACATATGGCTTCCATATTATACTCTACTATACAGTGTGAGAGTCTATTCCGTTTAAAGCCATCATAAAGTATACGGAATTCATGTGACAGGTCCCCATAGCAGTCTTTCATGCGCAGTAAAATGTACATCACGTGAGAAGTAATTGCAGTGCTTTAATGGAGCGCCTGGCAACTGCTCTTATGAATATACATGCGGTATATATATATATATATATATATATATGAGTGGTCTACTTATTGCTCCATAATGATGGTGGAATGATTCGGTTCTCCTTGGCCTTTTTGTGCCTATCTGGAGTTAATGGGCAACATTACCTTCGGCTGACCAGCTCAGATGAAGCTTCAGCACTGAGATAATTATTTAAAAATACAAATTGAGTACAAATCATTATGTTTTTGGAATGAGCAACCTATCCGGTAAGGCACACAAAAAAGCACCAATCCCCTTTGGAACACATTCAGGGGAGTGGAGAGGGCACACAATATTGTTTGCCTAGTGGGAACAGGGCGAGCCAGGACTGCTACTAAATATGATGTTCACACACACACACACACACACACACACCCGCGCGCACACACGCACACACGCACACACACACGCACACACACACACACACACACACACACACACACACACACACACACACACACACACACACACACACACACACACACACACACTGCCTTGAGCCTGTCAAAGCTTTTCAGGGCTTTTCAAGGGTTTTCAAGTCTTGCCTGTCTACATCCCCCCCTCTTCTACTCTCCCAATTGTCCCTCTCTGAGCAGCTCTCTCTCTCTCTCTCTCTCTCTGGCCAAAGCCTCAGACAGCACTGGTGCCCCGGAGGGGGGGGGGGAACTACTGCTTGCTCTCCTAGCTTTGATGCACCTGATCAACAAGTCTGTTTCAGCTGTTGTCCAAACAGAATTAGCTCTAAATGGAGGACACTGAAGTGAACTCACATCAAAGGCGCCATGGTGACCTGTGAGTACGTGTGTCTTTTTCGGCGAATCATCAAGAGTTCAAGGAACACACATGACGTTTGCTCTCAGCAGACCTGAAAGCCTCTAAAGAGGGAATCTGTAATAGCATCCTCTACTCTTGCCATGGTTACCACCATGTTTATGGTTCCCCTTGCACTTTTACTGTGGAACAACTAGTACTGCAGCTGACTATTATAAGATATGGCCAGACCATTGCCATTTTGGACAAACACAAGAGTCCACAAACGAGCATTACTCATGGGAGAACAGATGTGAGTGGTTTTGCAAGGTTTTGGCCGACAGACAGACATATATAAACGTACACAAAGTACATAGATAACAACAACCTTAGAATGCACAGATGAAAGCAACATTTATGAAGGACAATAACCAAAAGAAAGCAAATAGGATCCATTCACTTATTATTTTCACACGAGTGCTTGCTGTATTTCCTATGTTTGCAAAAACGTCTGTGTGTGTTACGTCAGTGCTATTCAGACAGGGTTGCTATTCTGAGTCAAGCACATGGTCTGTCCTTAGACAGAGATCGCCTCCAGGCATCTCCTGTCCTCGCTAGAACCGTCATGCGATTCTGTTCAATCCGTCTGCAGAGAACCAGCTGTTATAATCCAGACAGCAGAAAGAAGACAACCTCAGAATGGGCCTTTAATCTGGCGTAAATCATCACACTGTCTTATTACGGTTAGAAAGTTTCAACTTCAACTTAGATCACATCACAAAACTTAAGGTTTCACCGAAGAGAGCAGATGACACCCTATGTGTATGTATATGTGATTTATGTATGTATGTTGGTGAGGTGTATAAGTGTATATGTGCTTCTGGATGACCTAAATTTCCCTCGGGATTAATAAAGTATCCATCTATCTATCTATCTATCTATCTATCTATCTACAAAGATGGAGCTGATTATTGAGCTGGCTAAACTCCAATAATAGCCATTGTCAAACAGGATCAGGTCCAGAGACCTGGCATGCTAAAGACAATATTTGGATTTCTGTGTCTTCTTTCATGTTTACAGTGTAATTTAGTTCAAGTAGAGACAGCACTTGTAAGCCCCAGGGATTCTCCCTCTTACTTCATAGCCCTTTATATTGGCTAGGTTTCCCCCTCTTTGACATGATGAAGATGGAAACAGAATAGGGGTAGGGGTAACTGCAGTGAGAGGGATATATAGTATGTGTGTGCATATTCTGTATGGAAGACTTTGTAGATACATGCAGATATTCTGTATATGCTATATGGAGGACTTTGTGTATATTATATGGAAGGCTTAGTAGAAAAACTGCTTTGTATTTTACAAGATTAAAACTATGCTAGTCAGGAGCAGCTTTGAAGCACCTTGTATAGTGTGGAATGGATGAGACATTAACTCTGAAATTTGCCAGCAAAGTAAACAGGCGCAATCAGCACTGGACACACGCGAGTGTGTAGAGGATGACTCCATGACATTCTGCGGTGAGGAGAGAACTTTAAAACGGCACTTACGCACCGTGAAACAGAAGATACTGTACAGTTGTTTTTTTAAATGATGGTGTTCAGTCCCTTAGACCACGATGTTTGTCATGCAGAGTAACGTAAACACAGATTACATTGGCTGCTGTACTGGCAAGAAATCAATTTACAGAGACAAGCTTGGCAAACATCACAGACTCGTTTATTTGAAGCAATCTGTGACCATGACACCATAAAAAAACAGAGATAATTAATAAAACGTGCTAACATTTAAAAATAAATGCTGTGAGCGAGGAATGTGTTAATTGGCAGTGAGAACGTGTGTTGGCTAATTAAAAAGGTCTTTGCCCTGTGTGCATCACTGGAGTGAGAGTAATCTTGAGAAGGACATCACAAACAGATACATTTAACCAGTAGGAGAGGCAATCAATAACCAAAGACAAAACTAGAGACGTGTAACAGGAATATGAGAATCTGAAAATGTACACGAAATGATGAAATGTATGGGTTGGTGAGCGTTGCTATGCAGGCATCACTATGTTCATGTGCTTTTCCTACTTATGATTGAGCCATTTTAAGAGCAAAATGGCTCTACGTGAGCACATGTGAACAGCAATCCCGGGAAAAAGCCCCTGATTGCAAACCCCATACCCCACCACATAAAGCTATACTTACCAAATGCACTAAGCAGGTAGTTTCTCATAGCGCGTGTTATAATCACAAGACCATTTGCCTCTCACACTTACCACTTCTTCACCTTTTCTTTGTCCTCTCCATTTGGCACAGTCTATTCACACCTGCTTGTGTATTAGCACACACATCAAAGCACTCAACATAAAAGCCTTCTGCTGGTCAGCAGTATATACAGTACACACTCTTCAAAGCCCCTCTAAACGTAGTAGGAACCTCTATAGCTTTGCTACATTAATTGATCATGTTCGTGCTTTTCCAGTGTGGCTTAGCGTATCAGCCTCATGTGTTGCCGCAAGAGTGTTTAATGCAGAGGGTCCCAGTGATCTTCTGCCAGGTGACTAATCAGCCAGCTGGCCTGACCTTCTCTGTAGAGCATTTGGAAGAGGACAGCTGTCTCGATAGCTGTCATAGCGGTAATGAAGAAACTTGTGGTCGCATGTGCAATATGTGGCAGCTAAAACTTCGGTCACACTGTTGAAAACCTCTTTACCTCAATGTATGGTTAAGCTTAGGCCAGGTTAGGGGTTGTGTTTGGTGATGCTCATTGAAGACTTTCAACAATCCACCAGTAAAGTCATTGTAGACAGACTATCCAAATAAAGTGTTACCAAAACGTCTTTAATTTAGCCAAGATGGTAAACGTACACGCCCACCGTCCATCTTTGCCACCCAATCCCCAACCGTTTCATCGATTTTCTCTCCTCCTCTACCGCCCTCCCTTCCGCCTTACCACATAAAGGGATGGTAAATACTTGATTTATGGGGCAGCAGTGGGTGATGTTCAGCTTGGCTAAGCCTGAGGAAATACAAAACAGTGGAGGCCTCACTCGTAAGAGGCTAAGTGGAGCTCACGCTGAGGCCTGTGTTAGGGTGACCTGCCACCAGCCTGGGCAGCTTTATGAAGGGAGAGAGAGATGAGGGGAGAGAGAGAGGGATGAGTGGAGGGAGAGAGGGAGGGAGAGAGGGATGAGGGGAGAGAGGGAGGGAGAGAGGGAGGGAGAGGCCATTTTCCCTAGAAACAACGGGTGGGTCTTGCTGACCTGTGGCTCTTCATGGATAAAAAGAAAAAAAGAAAAAAGAAAAGAAAAACAAACTCCCAAATGGTCTTGAACGAGGCATGCAGTACACAGAGGCTAGCAAATGTCTGCGAGTGGTCAGAAGGCCACGAGCCTCCATGTCAAAAGCAAGCAGAGGAGCTGGAGAGTTCCTGAAATCATCTTTTTTCCTATTCAGTTTTTTCTTTGTTTTTGTTTTCCAGGCCTTTATCCAGGCCAACGCCAATCTCGCTCTCGCCTCCACCGCCCCGCCGTGAGCGTCTGAAGCGTGCCGGATCATCGGATCGACAGCGCAGACGTTAGATGCGCTCAAAGCTGACAGAACGGTCCCCGGCTTTAGCCTGGCACTGACACCAAAGGGGTGTGTATGCCATTGCAGGTGGTTTGGCACACGAGGCGCGGAGACTTTTCAGGGCGAGAGGGGGGGTAAGGAGAGAAAGGGAGGAAGAAGCTGAGAGGTGGGAGGGAGAGAAAGGTTGGCATTGATCTGCCACAGTCATGGACTCAGGTCCTGCTGCGTGGAGACAAACAGTCCCATCAGGCTGCCGTCTGTTCCTCCGCGCACCCCCCCCCCCCCCCACCTCGCCCGAGCCTGTCACGGCTGTCACGGCGATATGCCACCGCGTCTGCTGCTCCCCCCTCCTCCCCCTTCCGTAAGAGAGGGCCCATGTCTGACAAGATGACTCGTCAGCCAAGGGAGTAAGTGAATGTCTCGCGCTCAAATCAACACGAAGAGAAGACAGATGCCACCGGGGAGCTTCATCAGTGCATGTCTCTATTGAGTCTGTGATAGAGACGGATAGAGGAGGAGAAGAAAGAAGAACTTTTTGTCGTTTTACTTAATGTCTCTGCATCTTCTCCAGAGCAGAGACAGGGAACATTAGAGCATAATTATAGCCTCCCACAAGAAGAAATCAAGGAAAATGATCAGTTTCAGTGTCAGTCAGTAGACCTGTAGTCTAAAATACACCTACATACGTGCTTAACAAAGACAGACCACTCATCGCAGACTGAAGAACTATAATATATTAAGAAGTGCTTTAATCACTAAGTTCCCATGATTAAATGATTGGATACAAACTCAGCGTCTCTGTGGGTTGGTTATTTTCAAGAACTGGTAATCAGAGGCCATTCAGAGTCTGTTGCTGCCTTCTCAGCCCGGCTGTATTGAGTTACTGCATTGAATGAGTGTTCTAATGAGGTAATCTAGGCCCCCTTTATGATGCACTGACACTAAAAAGCAATGAGAGAGAGAGAGAAAGATTCTTTTGTTTTCTCCAGGAATGTAAATTGTTAGGTGTAATGCTTCATGGGTTTATAATTCAGGGTATGCTAGAGAACGATAACTGGAGATGCCATTGCTGTGAGTACGGTGCAGCAGCAGTTGCCGTGGCTTACCATCTCCCCGAGCTCTCGTAGAGTTCATCATTTTACCTCTACACACTTACACAACAGTAGAATACATATATATCACTGATTCTTGAGATAAGGGACAACACATGTCCTCCACGGAAATGCAAAGCTTGGCTTAAAAATCCAGATATAAATTAATTGAAATAGACTTTAAAAGTTCAACATGAAAGACTCAACTACACCAATGTACTTAGTTTTGTCTATATTTATATATTTTCATAGCAATTTGACCAAGTGCAAGCATTGCCCTAGAAAGTACATGCAAATTAACATGTCCTCTGCAAGAGGTCACAGGTTCTAATTGCAAAAAAAAGTCATTACAAATGTAATAAATACATAAATATCATTATGAAATGAATTGCATGGCTTTATAAAATGTAACCGAATACATAAAGCAAAATACCCATCAAATTATACATAAAAAATTGCTGCTCAAAGTAGTGTCCTCAGTTCATGTCAACTCCGTCAGAATTTTTAAAAATAAAAAAAATCAGGCATATTTTGGTCTGAACTATAACCCTGAGGACCCCTTTTACATGCTTCTTCTCTTAATGGATGCAGCAGTACAGCACATGGTCTCGTAAGTTTAACATTTTTATATATTTTTAGCAAACAAAGTTGATATAACTGTCGTCACAGGTTTTTTATGTCAACTTTGTCATCCAAGAATGATTATTTTAAATAAGAATTGTGAAATAAATGTAGGTGTTTTTGGTGAGTTTATGTAGGCAGCTAGCAACTGGGAAAAATCAAAATGGCTCCAGTGTACGGGATACGATTCAGACAATAAAAACGTTTAATTTCGTCAACTCCGTCAGGCGTCAACTCCGTCAGAATGGGCGTCTGACGGTGTTGACGTTCAAGCTGACGGAGTTGATAAATGCTCCAAAAACCTCATTATTTGATGCATAATAAACACAGAATGTGTTTATGATCTAATATTGGCATAATACTTATGCAAAACTGACTAACTGGCAAAAAATAAATGATCAACACAAATGTTAATTTATATTTATTGCTTTTATCTGTACTGTAGGCAGACATGGCTAGATGCAAACTGTCAGTGGAGGAGCAAAGAAAAAGAAATAGGGAGTATCAAAGAAAAAGAAGACAGAGAATAGACAGTGATCCAGACAGCAGAAGGGACAATATAGAGAAGGAGAGACAAAGGTGGAAGAACAGGGTCCAAAATAAAAAAGTCAGAAAAATAGGAGAATTAGGACCAAGGGAACAGAGGCACTGCAGGAAGTATTGGAGGAAAGCTCAGAAAAGGTCAAGAAGGTCCAGAGCAGTGCAGAATGCAAGGCAGGAAGTAGACACCCCTCCAGATAGTCCACTAGAGCAGAGTATGGAGGAGCCAACTTCCAGTAGACGTGCTCTTGCAAACGAGAGGCAGAGAAGAAGAGCTAGGAAGAAACATTCAAGGGAAATACAAGCTATGAAGGAAAAAATTGAGAAATTACGAAAAGAGCGAAACAGGCTAAGAAAGCACAAATGGCGACAAAACAAAGCTCAAATGACTTCCAAATCAAGTGTCAAACAAAAAAGGAGTAAAACAACAGTAGACTCTCCAAGAACAGAAACAGAGAAGATGGTATCAGGAAGTCGACTTCAGAATCCTAACATCAAGAGAGCTCTTCTCTTCCACAATGTTCTGTCCCAAGAACTGAGAATGAACAATGAAACTCCTGTATCACGGAGACGAGCCGATGACAAATCATGCCATGGAAAATTGGCATTGTCTGGCAAGGTTCTAAGAAAGTATCGGCTTCTTCATAGCGTGCGCCAGTTTGGTGTCAGTTACAAGTCAATGAGTGAAAGACAGACAACAGAGAAAAAGAAAACATATCTTCAGCGCATCAGCCAGACTGTTCAAGAATTCTTTGTGTGCTCATCTCGCATGACAACCGATAAAACTGACACCATCACCAGAAAAAAGATAAAGCAACAAAGAATGATTCTGACTGACTCCATGCTGAACCTCCACATTGACTTCCTCCAGAAAAATCAAAATCTAAAGCTTAGCTATTCTTCCTTCTGTACTCTGCGGCCTTTCTATGTTACAGCACCAAAGGCATCTGACAGAAGTACATGTCTGTGTCATTATCATGCAAATGCAAACTTAATGCTTCAAGCACTTAAGTCATCAGGTGTTGACGTTGTACAGTCAACCAAACTGGAGGACAGTTTTCAACTAGTTTGTTGCTCTCCAGCAAGTGAGGCCTGCCTTCTTCGCACCTGCTTACGCTGCAGAACCAAACAGACAGTTCTGGCTCCAGAGCTAGCTGGACTCAATGTTGAATGGATGCAGTGGGAGCGGGTTCAAGACCAAACAGCTAGTGGGAGCCATTTCAATATGAGACTTAATGAGCACTCAGGAAGCCTATCAGAGTTGCTTCATCTGTATCAGGAGAAACTTAAAAGTGAGACAACAACACATGTGTGCCTGGTTCGCAATCAAGCAAGTGCATACAGAGACACAGTTAAAACCTGCAGTGAGAACACAGTGATTGTACATATTGATTTCTCGGAATCCTGGAAGTGCAAAAATGCATCTGAGGTTCAGGCCTGCCATTATGGCCAGAACCTGCCTCAGTTGACTCTTCATACTGGGATGTATTACACCAAGGGTGAAAAGGCAGCTTTTTGCTCAGTTTCTGAGTCCAGGAGACAAGATGCGGCAGCAATCTGGACTCACATGGATCCTGTCCTCAAAAATATACGGACCAAATATCCGTCAGCAACTACTGTGCACTTTTGGTCAGATGGCCCAAGTAAGCAGTACAAGAACAAGAAGAACTTTTTTCTCCTTTCTGAAGTGCCACCCACCCTTGGCTTCAACAGGACCACATGGAATTACTTCCCAACAGCCCATGGCAAGGGTGCCCCCGATGGAATTGGAGGAACAGTGAAGAGAACAGCAGACTCATTGATTCTGCAGGGAAACCATATTGTGAATGGAAATGTCTTCTTTGAAAAGGTTTCAAACTGTCTCACTGGTGTGCAGCTCTATCACATTAAGGAAGAAAGCATGGAGACATATGATGCATTTCTTATGCAAAACCTCAGACAGGTTCCATCGACAAGACAAATACACCAGGTCATCCCAAATCAAAATGGTATAGGTCACAGACAGTTATCCTGCTTTTGCAGTGAGCCACTGAATTGTCTGTGCTTTGCCCCAGCTACCTCCTGTTTGCAAGGATGCTTAGAATTGCAGCACACTGAAGCAAGGACCAGGAAGAAACGGACATTGACCATGTTGATGGAGGAGATGGAAAATGAGGTAGGCGAAGAAGAAGATACAATGGAGGAGGAGGTAGAGGAAGCAGAAGATGGAGATTTGATGGAGGATGAGGAGACATTCAGAAGTCCCGATGGAACTGTGGTTGATATAACTATCAACAACATTGACAAAGGAGACTGGCTAACCAGTGGCGGTGCCAGAGATTTGATTCTGCAGGTGCTATGGGGGTGCTCGGCGTTTTACCGAGGGTGCTATGAAATTAGGTTGATAGCATATGTGTCACATGGCTCTTTACTACAACACCTCCCCACCATATCGTCATATCTGTTTACATGTTTGCTCTCTGAAGCGTCTTTGTGGTCCATGAAAAGCGCCATACAAATCGATCGTATTATTATTATCATTAGGCTGCTTATACATTATATAGTTAAACGGATTTTTCAACTCCGTTACACAACGGACGCGCACATAGCCATGTTCCTCTGCGACGGTCACTGACAAAATGCATGCAGCATGTTATAGATTCCACAATCCCAAATACTTCACTTACTGCAGTGGGGGATAAAGTTGGCGCCAGATGACCACCAGGTCACCACTACCATGTCTGACAAATTAAACTAAACAGTAAACATAAATAGTTCAATACATTCTAAGCTAAAGAGGGCAAATTAGAATAGCAGATAGAATGAACTAAAACAGTCAAAGAGTCAGAAATGCTTTCAAAAAGTATATATTATTTCAGGTCACAATCAATAAAAACATAGGAGCGTATACTATACCTGGCTAGCACAGTTCGTCCTAGGCTAGAATCTCTGATTTTTTTAAGGCGGATCCAGAAAAATCCCAAAAAGAGACCGCATTCATTAATGTTACACATCTAACAAGACCGTTCCACCTTAAATCTTAAACGGTGTAAAGATGCAGGCCCCTTTTAAAAGTGAATGAAACAAAACAGTAGGCACTGAAAACCACAATAATCAGAGCTAGATCATTGTATCATTGTACTATAAAACTCTTAAAGAACAGGCAAAAATGCAAACAAAACTATGCTGGAAAAGCCATAAGCAAAACCAAAATCCGGGCAAGCCAGCAGACCAGGTGTAGCATGGCTAGCACCCTCAGTAGAGGTGTAGGGTTGATCTCTTTGACCACGACTTTCCTCTTCTTCTAAATCAGATTCAGATACCCCTTGCATTTCTCCTTCTTCTTCAACGTCACACGATTCTTCTACTCGTGGAATTTTGGGTATGAAAAACCGATCCATTATTGTGAATTTGTTGATACTACCGCTTGACTTTGACAGTGCACTAGCTCTCTTTCTCCTTCAATCGTCAGGAAACGTCAACGTTCACGCATGCGACGTGTCTGTGTCGTGCTACGTGAACAATCTGTTCATTTCAATCTGTTATTATTTTCTTTTGTGATTGAAATATTATTATCACACAATAAATTAAATTAAGAACGCAGAATTAAATTAATTAACAATAATAAATATTCTTGGGGGTGCTATGGGGGTGCTATGGCTAATCCAGGGGGAGCTATAGCACCCCCTAGCCCCCCCCTGGCGCCGCCCCTGTGGCTAACAGTGATTTATGATGACCACTGGTGGCTAGCAAAGTGCCTGCAAATAGATCGTGAGCACCAAGATCTGAAAGTGGAGTTTATGCACCCTTGTGGTCCTACAGCAAATTTTCATCCCAAACATGGGAGGAGGGATGTCTGTTTCTGTCCGCTGAAGGACATTCTTATGAAACTAACAGGGAGCGCATCTCCACTCCAGTCAAGCCGCACAAGAGAGCTTTATAGCATAACTCCTGATGTTATGGACTTCATTGAGCACAAACATGTTCACCGTTTACTGCCCAATGTCTAATCAAAGGCGCCCTGCTTTGTTCTTGTTTATCTTTATTGTTAGTTTAAACGTTGTTTGATCAACCGAACCAGGATGGGTTTAGTTTAAAGTTAACCTTTTACTTTGTTTATAGTATAGAGCTGATGGTGTATTGAGTTAAATCTTGGTTAATCATTAAAGATCTTTACCTTTCACCATCCCCATTTTCTTGGCCTGTTTATGTTATGTGTGCCATTTCTCTAAATTGATGGTCTCGTAACCCACACACAGAGGATTCTGGATCCTGCATAGTTCATTGACTTTGCTAATAAGTTTTAAGTTTGTCCTTAAACAGTTAAATGCACTTATAATCCAAGCATAGAGGGACTGAAAACACATGAATTTCTCATGTGTGCTTTACGGGCCTTGTTAACAGACCTTGCTGTAATTTTACATCAGTCCGTCAACACCGTCAGTTTTGTCCCACCCTAAGATGTGGGTTTTTGTCTTTTTTTTTAATGCCTTTTACTTCTGTTCATTTTATTGAGTTAATTCACTAAAACATTGCATGGACTACATGCAGTGGTGTCTTAACTGCATATAACCACGGATTAAATATGTTACATTTTAAAAATAAATAACAAAATTAAGTTTTTTTCCAATGGCGTTTTTCCCCAACTGTGTAAAATATTAAAAAAGGGAATACAATGTTTTTTTTATCACTTAACTAGGAGTAGGCACACTATTATTAGATATTTAAATACTTAAAAGTGTCACTGAATCATTTAAATTAAAATAAAATGATTTCTAATGCATCAGACGGAGTTGACAAATGTCAACACACAAATTGGATAAATGATTTTATAAAAAACTTGTTCCTTTACATGGTTTGTTAGGTCAGACCTGTGTTTATAAGAAAATCAATTCCAAATGAATGTGCTGCCCATTTGAGTTTTTTAGGTTTCAAAAGTAGTTTTGTCCCTTATCTCAAGAATCAGTGATATATATGATATGGGCGTATATAAATGGATGGATATATATAAATATATACATATATATATCTTGAATTGTGGCTGTCGGAAACCTGCATGTTCTTGAATTGTGGCTTTGGGAAACCTGCATGTTCTTGAATTGTATCCAAAGATGGCCGAAGTGTTTACACATTCATTTCAACAGGATAAAAAGGGATGAAAAAGGAGATAAAAACAAAAGAACGACTGGGGGCATTTTTGCAAGAGCACTGCATGGGATCAGGACGGACGCGTCGGAGTCTGAGTGGTGTCAATATCTCAAAAGCACTAGGAGCACAAGCGGCACCAGCCTGAAGAAAGAGAGAGAGAGAGAGAGTCGAAGGAAAAGAGAGAGGGAGTGAGAGGGGGAGGGGGGGGGTATGGGAGAGGAGGGAGAGACGGAGGGAGAAGTGAGGTGGAAAATGAGAAAGAGAGGGACAGGGACGAAGAAAGTGAAGTGGAGGGGAAGAGGAAGAGAGAGAAACAGATACAAAGGAAAGGAGGGAGAAAGTGAGGAAGTGAGAGAAAAAAAGAAGGTAGACTGAGAGAAAGAGAGTGAATGAAGAGAAGCACAGAAAGAGAGAGGGGGAAAAGTCAGTGAGAATGCGAAAGAGACAAACAGAGAGAAAGAGAGACTGATTAGAGAGAAAGAGAGAGAGAGGTAAAAATAAAAGAGCGAGAAGCAGACTATTAAGGGTATAGGGACTGAGGCACAGTATGACCTCAGCAGCCAGAGGAGGGAAAACCAAAATAAACTAGAAGGACAGCGCAGAGCTCTGCCGATGTTCTCAGAAGTGACATCTCATTTGGAGATCCGACCCTGTCATTTGTGGCTCCACTCCAAAAGTGAAGGGGGTCTTCCTTGGCCCATGCTCCGGCTCTCCACCAAGTTTCATGAAGATCAGCCTGGTAGTTCTTGCATAATCCTGCTGACAAACAAACAAACCGAACCAAAACATTAGCCTCCATGGAGGAGGTAATAAAGGCCTCGAATCAAAGCCTAGCCACTCACCGCTAACTGCTCGCTCTACAGCTCCCATTTTCCCAGCTGGCCATCCGTCTGGCCTCCACGGTAGTCTAATCGACAGACACACCTGTTTATCTCCAAATTAATTCCTCTCAGAACTCCTTCATCACGCAGCAATACCGTCCCTCAGCGAAGGCTCCACTTACACCTCAGGAAACACACATTGACTGATCAGAGTTATATACCGGCAGGACCACTGTGAAAGTACCCAGCCCCATCCACTGAATGAGAAAAAATCTCACCAGCTCAGTTTAGTGTCTTTGGCCTCCTGAAAGACTTTCTGACAGACGGGCTGCTGTGTGTTTTGCAGTGAGTTTGCGGGAAGCCAGAAGTACAGGGACACACATTTGGGAACAAGCTGACTTTCAGTACACATGATATCTAAGCTCTCACAGAAAAAAAAAGAAAGAAGATTAAAACAGTCTACAGTGGTTCAGGTCAGGGATGGAATAGATGACATGAATCAGTCTCAGTAGGATTGACATTGTTCAAATAAACCATGGAAGCAGCATGTGCTGTTCCTGCGCTTGTGAACATTGTGACATCACTCTCCTCAAGTCCATATTACATTCAAAGCTCTACAGTTGTTTGGGGTCACGGCCCTAGACACACACACACACACACACACACACACACACACACACACACACACACACACACACACACACACTGTGGCCCCTAACTTACTTCATAGGGCACAGAGAAACGGTTCAGTGCGTCATCAGACATCTCTGAGGCATCAGCTCAGTCTCGAAAGAATTAAGATTTTATTGTTTAGTTTGTTGTTTGTTCGAAGTGCTTAAAATAAAACTCATGCTAATATATTTGGCCTTGAGTTGGAGGGATTTTTGACCAGAGCTGTGCTAAAATTGAGTGTTGTGGGCTAAGCCAGATAATCTTCTCTTTGAATCGTACGCCATCATATTCTCATGGGTTTCACTTTACCTGCCTGACACTATTAAGGCAAGCAGTTCGGATCTTTTCCAACTTTCTAGTTAATTCCCCTCACTATGTATTGTGTGTATTGTTGTTTCACACAATGTGAGTGACATGATAATTTCCAACGAGTGAAGGATTTAAAAGGGCTTTTTGTATCCCCAGAGGGTCTGACTGTGTAACGCATCCGGTGCAGGCGAGGGCCAGCTCTGCGTGAGGTCCGGCTTCTTCCCTCGCTTCTGTCTGTTTGAAATCCATGAAAGGGATGAGTGTGTCTCTCCTTATCTGACACCCCTGAGTCAGCTCTGACAAGTTAGCTTGCATAGTTTAAGAGATGTGCGTGGGGAGGTGTGTGTGTGTGTGTGTGTGTGTGTGTGTGCATGTGAGGTACGCTGTTTGAATCCAGCCCCCTGGATAAAAAAAAACCCACTTTCAACAAGCAATTGGTTTCATGCAGAAATGAACAAATGTCCTATTATTTTTGTTCGAATCTACAATTTGTTCTTATTTTTTTGGAACCCATTGATTTCTGGGATTCACCAATGTTTATTCATTATTGCTCTTCTCTTAGGTAAGAGAGTCTTAGAGTGGTCGAAAGTACTCTCTCTGAGGAATATATAAAAAAATAACGCATGAATGTCATACAAGCAAATTTACACGCACATGTTTATTGTACTGCTTCATTTAACAATATATCAATTTCTTTACTGCTGAAGTTAAAGCCTTTTTTTGGGGGCATGGCTCCAATTTTTGGGGACGTGCGAATTTGCACACAACCAAACACCTGCCCTTCCACAGTGCTGAGGGGGCATTACCCATGCCAACAGCAAACAGTTGGCCATGTGTCTCCAATTTATGATCAAGTGTGATTCATCATTTAGCACACCAGGGTAAGAAGCAGATTTGGACGGGAAAATGAAGTTAAAATATAAGCGAATGCTGCTGCGTCAGACCCAATGTTTGTTTGGATTTGACCACAACATTTGGAATGGGCCCTGCTGATAAAAACAAATCCATCTAAAATCTGCTTACGATAGATAAGCTTTTATTTCCAGCAGGGATGGGCAAGCGGACCTATAAACATGATAGGAGGATGATGTCGACTGAACAGGCTGCTACGGCGTCCGTGCCTAGCAGGGTACCAGAAAAAAATCAGCTTTGTTTTTAGGCAAGCCAGGCCAACTGTCCCCTCAATCCACTTGTGTGGGATGACTCTCTGTCATATGATACGCTCACACGTAACCTGTGTCATCATGTTTGGATTCATACTGGGTCTTAGTCCTTGGGGACAAACAAAGGTTTATCTGACCATAATGTACTGAGGTTTAATGCATCAAAGCTCATTTGTGTCGAGACAGAAAAGTCAGTTGACACTGTGGTGAGTGGCTGATGAGACACACACACACAGACACACACACACAAACACAGACACACACACACATTGCTAGCGTGCACAAAACACACACACACACACACACACACACACACAAACACACACACACACCTATGGCTAGTACATACTGTAGCTGTTTTAAAGAATTTGATTTCCTAAATTTCTACATGGAGCAACAACATACCAACAATGTCAAAGGAAAGGACGTCAAAGAAAGCCATCAGAGTTAAATCAGCAACTGAAACATTTACATTTAGGCTAGTCATTAGCAGACACTTTGATCTAAAGCAACCGACAGTGTAGTGGGGGGTGCAGTGTGCCATGTGCAGTGCACATCTCCAGCAGTATGAGCTCCTTACTTATGGAGACCATGACCTTGTGGTTGTTAACACTTCCCCAGTCGTGCTACTGGGGCGCAAAGTGTGTCACATACGCAAAGGCACTTCGGAGTTTTACAGGAACGCTTCTGTCATCTCATTTTTACAGCAAGGGTGTAAAAAGTGAGAAAAGTTGCCTTTTTTTCTGAGCCAATTAAACTTGCCCGTGCAAAATGTCACAACAACAAGCCACCAACTCCCCACTCTCCTTCCCCCGGCAACACTAACTACTCTCCAGCGCATGCTAAATTAACGAGTTTAACAAAGTTGTTTGTTTCTCTGTGCTTTGCTCACTAATTTATTTCTTTATTTCGCTGCTCGTTTGAACTCCTGAAGGACACAGGAGAGAACGCTAATTGGCCAGGACTCATAGTGTAGGGGCGGAAGAGGCAGCTAATCACATCACCCTGCCCACAGCGGCGTCCGCGGGCGCATGGTGTTACTCTTCATCGGGGAGGTCCGCTACTGTGCGCGTGACGAAAAGACATCAGCAGTGACTAATGGGTTAGAGAGAGGAGAGGTGTTTACCGAACGAAGAGCAGGAGAGAGGATGGGGGTCGCCCACCCACATGGAGGAAAATTCCCAGAAGGCAGCACACACAAACAACCCCTCCTGGCATGTGTTCCTTTCCCCTGCTGATAAGCCTAATGTAGTGTTGTCTGTCATTCCACCGGAACATCCTCGGGTAATGGAAAGCGAAGATGAAAAATGATTTATTGCCCATCGCTGAAACATTCAGACACTCATTCCTCACGTCTCTCCGGGGTGTTTTGAATGTAGTTCACACACACACAAAGAGAGAGAGAGCAAAGCAACGGCGCTCACTCCATCCTGGTCTCCTATGAAAGGTCTTTTTCATTTTTGATCAAGCCCAGCTGCAGTACATGGGACCCAGCCTGGATAGCCCAGGAGAAGCTGGAGTCTCCTCTTGAAGTGTTGTCACTCCAGTTCCACTCACCTTCTGTCATCGCCGCCACCATCATCGTTGTCGTTGTCACTGTCTTTGTCATTATTATCATCCTCATCTTCCTCTTCACCATCACCGTCATTGTATTCTTAATCATCATCTTTCTTTCTCACAAACACGCACACACACACGCACACGCACACGCACACGCACACGCACACGCACACGCACACGCACACACACACACACACACACACACACACACACACACACACACACACACACACACACACACACCTACACCTGCTGCAGGCGTGCCCCTGCCTGTGCTGGGATTTGAGCTGAGGAGAAATCTGCTGCCAGGTGAGAGATGGGAGCCTACTGTGAGATGGATGACTTTCCTGTAATACACTGACACTTACACATGCCTACTTACACATGCCCACATACACGCACACACACACACACACACACACACACACACACACACACACACACACACATAGACAGAGAGAGAGAGAGAGAGAGAGAGGACAGATTGATGTTTACACACAGACAGACAAACAAACAAACACACACACACACACACACACACACACACACACACACATACAGAAAGGGAGACCAACTCATACATACACATTCATACATACAGATGTAAAGAGAACAGACACATATTGATGTACACACAGACAGACAAACAAACAAACACACACACACACACACACACACACACACACACACACACACACACACACACACACACACACACACACACACTCACATGTCTAGTGAACCACACAGTGGAGTAGAGGAGTACAGTGGTTGCCTGGAGAGTTAACAGCACCGAGGTTGTTTTTCTGATTGTGTAAAAGCGAGGACACTGAATTTAGGTATAGTGAGAAGGGCCTTTCAGGACACCGAATGAACACATGAAAAAACGGTTTGTTTTCAACACGGCTTATCATCTCAGTCACACAAACTATTTAAATGTTCCCCTCCAGGCCAGCCTCCTCTGTTGACAACAGTCCACATTACTGTTGAATTGGAAAGGGGGCCTGCATATTTCACATGATTGACTGATCCACAGACTTATGTTTGAAATGGTCAGAAGGGGAGAGATAATCGCAGTGGAAAAAATGACATCAGGTCCCGAGATCCCTCCCCTCCTGCAGAATGCATCCCAGCAGATGACAGCTGGAGTGAAGGGGTGAAGAGAACTGCATTTCAAAGAGAATATGTGAACTACCCCCAGCAAAAAAAAAACATACTCTGTTTCATACTCTGTTTCTCTCTCGCTCTCTCTCTAAAACACACACACAGAGCCGTTCTCTCTCCCCCTCTCTTTCTTGTTCACACACACACACACACACACACACACACACACACACACACACACACACACACACACACACACACACACACACACACACACCCACACACCCTCTCAAGCACATTCTCTTTCCCAAAGGAGGTTCCATATGCATCCCATTCTGCGTGTGATAGGGTCCTTTGTCTGCCATTCCGTGCTCCTCTCGAGTGCGCCTTGATGAGCCGAGAGCCACGGACCGGAACCCCTGGAGAACACAAGAGACCCCCCCCAGCCCCAGCTCTCACAGAACTGCACAAATTAGAAAGGAGATGAGGGAACCTTGTTAGGCCGGTGCTTTTTAAATCACCATTCCACCTCGCTGACCAAGGACCAGAAGTCAACTCGGGGGATTGGGGGGCTGTGTGTGTGTGTGTGTGTGTGTGTGTGTGTGTGTGTGGGGGGGGGGGTATAGTCAAACCCATCACTCCTACTCCCTCTGCACACACACACTGCCACCTTCACCAAATCCTACGCATGAGTGCCTCTGCAAGTATTCCTCTGGCAAGTCTTCGTCACATTACCGAGGGACAGTCAGAGAGAGGGAGGGAGAGAGAGAGAGAGAGAGAGAGAGATAAGGGGAAGAAGGGAGAGAAGGAAGGAGTGTGTGTGGAGAGGAAGAGGAAGAGGAAGAGGAAGAGTAGAGCAGCACTCAAATCTTCCATCTCTCCGCTCTGCATTTCAGAAATCCCATTAGGAATAACGAGGCGAGGAAGCAGCTGAAATGGGCCATGGAGCTTAAAGATGGCTACACTCTGTGATTCCCTGTGGAGGTGCCCAGCGATCCCCTCAAACAGCAGCTCATCCCCTCATCCCCTCCCCCCCCCCCCCGCGAGAGGAGACGATGCGTCTGAGAGTTAGCGTTCTCTCTACCGCGCCGTGAAGCAGCCACGTTGGAGTGTTTGCGGGGTGTAGCGTGGAGTGTGGAGTGATTGACAAGTAAGCACTCCTGAAAAGAGTGCGCTCAGAAAACACTCTCCAGTTTGCCCCTCGTTCCCCCCAAAAGCTTTCTGCTAATCAAAGCTCATCTGTCTATCTAATCCAAACGGCTTTGCTTGAGACGTGCGTGTTGGAGCGCTTCTCACCGAAGAGCCTGAGGTTCGTCCACTGGCTCTGCTGGAGAGAGAGTCATTCGAGGGGGATTATCCTGCCACCGACCGAGTACCTGGGAGTGTTCATTCACAAAGCAAATGAGGCTTTCACAGAGAGAGAGAGAGAGAGAGAGAGAGAGAGAGAGAGAGAGGAAATGGCACGACATAATTTTGTCTTTCAGGGATGTGTTTCTGTGTTTGACATGGAACACATACAGGCCTGCTCAAAATGATTGGCATCCTGAATTTCAAGTACATAATTCAGAATATCTTCAGAAATATATTTTAATTCACCAATTTTGTAACACCAGAATATTTTAATAAAATGACCAACTTTACTGAACAAAATATTATAAAACTTGCATAAAAGTGAAATAATACAAGCACAAAATGTCCGGCAGACACAATGCTTGACATCACCATTCTACAACAGAACCTTTGGCAATGATGAAAGTCTCTAAACGTTTCTTGTAACCATCTAGAAGCTTCTTCCACCCATCTGCTGGGAGTTTCTGCCACTCTCCCATTTGCTATGCGTTCAAGCTTTTTAAATTTGCAGGAGTCATTTTTGCCATTGCCAACGGCAGCCCTCCCCAAAGGTTTTCAATAGGATTTAGGTCAGGTCAGTTAAAACCAGTCCATCCTTTCCTTTTCCATCCCTCTTTTGTGCTGCCTGATGGGTGGGTGGAGACCTCTGCCTCAAATCTGGGTTTTATGAAACGGGGGGAACACATTTGGCTCTAAAATGCCTTAATAATCTTCTTCCTTTGATACATTCAATGCCTCCAGTACCCGAGGCAGCAAAGCAGGCATGATAGAACCTCCACCATATTTAACTGTAGGTAGGGTGCTTCATTTCATTGCCTGCAAACAAACTGATGCACTGCGTCCCCAAAGAGCTCTGTGGCTTATCTATGCTTATCTGGCCTTTTAGTGGCTTTAATCAATAGTGGCCTTCTCCTTGGCCTTCGCCCACGGAGCACTTTAGTGGTTTAATGTGCACCGTATGGTACGGGTTGAAATCACCGGTCCAGATTGCTCCAGGTCAGCCTGAAGTTCTTTAGATGTCTTGCGTAACGTTTTCCCCCCACAATCTTCACCAGTCGTCACAGACTTCTCTCACTGAGGTTCTTCTGAGCGCCATGGCCTGGAAGTGTTTTAATAGTTTTATGATGACATCTTGTTAACATGACGGACTGTTGAAAGGGATCTTTGACGATCTTGTCTTTGCAAAATGTGAAAAAGAAACTGGAAACAATCAGTCCCTTTTCGGTAGTAAAATTTAAAATCATTCAGTGGTCATGTGAACACTGAAAATGAAGGTCTATATATGTTTTTTATTTTGTTTGAGGAAACCAATTTAAATTCGTTACAAGGGTGCCAATGTTTTGTTGTTGTTGTTTAATAACTTTGGACATTTAATAAAATATTCTGATGATACTGAAGTTGGAAATATCAGAATCAAAGGGTCAGAGTTTATAATGATTGACAATATTTAATAATCCAATGCATCTTATATTCATTTGTAACTATTGCTTTTATTTAGACTTAGGCTAAAATGTAAGACTTCTGGTTGTATATTCTGTTAGAGGAAATTACCTGATGGAGATGTGAAACTGCCTTCATGAATACAGGCCTCTGAGACAGTTGCTCACAGCTGGATGTCTTAACCCATTTCCCCTGAGTAGCAAATGGTTCGGAGCCTTCCTGTCTCCAAGATGATATAACCTGATACATATTCATGGAGTTGATGGGACTATGGGGTGACACCCTTTATACTCAGAGGACATCAAATCTGAAATGTTACAATGGCTGATTAAAGATTTTTAGGTGAGGCTTTTTGTGTGAAACCTCTGTCTCGCTCTCTTGGTGCGCATCACTGTACAAGATTAAAACCTGTTTCTTGACTGATCATATCAAAGACTGAGTCTCCAACAAATCTTTTAAAATTACCATCAATACAAAATGTATTATTTTTGAAGATGTTCAAAATTCTGTGCTTAAAATTCAGGGGTGCCAATACTTCTACACCCCGGGGGCCATTTTGTGTCCAGAGCTCTTTCAGACTGCAGATGTTACACAATGTTCACTAAAAGATGTAGTCTGGAAATCCTTGAATGTTGTTTGGGTCAGGGGCATGACTAAAAAGCACAGGATTGCAGAGGAATGGTTTGTATCGGCTGGTAGTGAAACATATTTTGCAAGAAGCCAGAGGCCTTTTTGGATTTGGATGAGTAAGGGGCATCACTGGAATTATACTAAAAGTACATAGCAAATACAACTTCTTTGCAAAACAAACAACTGGTTAAATAATCATTACATTAACATTTAGGGCCAAAACAATACATAACTATCAAAAAACAGATTTGATGAATGAAATGATTCACCTAAATTCCCCATGTGGTTAGTTTCCTTTTGTATTTTTCAAAACACACGACCCTAATGCATCTGGCATGATCTCTGTGTTGGCATAGCAGACACATCCCTATTCTTCCAGCACCAAGACAACCTTCAGACCCTCAGATAAAAGCTCACCCTGTGATGAGTCACGTTGCACAGGCACCATCATCTCTCCACCTCACCCCCATCTCCATCTCTCTCTCTGTGTCTGTGGACAGCAGGTGCCATTACTGAAGATGTGCAGGAGAGGAGAGGGGAGGAGAGCCTTCCATCAGTGTGGACCAGGCGCAGCAAAGAGCCGTCGCCATCATCCTTCAACTGAAAATGGAGGTGTGTGTGTGTGTGTGTGTGTGTGTGTGTGGAGTGGTGGCTCTTCAGCATTTGTGCAGGTCAGTTTCTCAGGGCTGTTCTTCTTCTTCTTGTTTAACTCTCTGCAATTGTCTCTCCATCCCTCACTGGTTTGTAACAGGCAGATTCTAGAAAGTTCTGGTCATTCTAAAGATTGCAATGTGGGTGTACGGTAGCAAATGGGCTTCTTTTGATCATTTACGGAATCAGCCACCGAAAAACACAGGCATATTAGCATACTTAATGATCCCTGGGAATCAGGGTTTTTGCTTCCCTATTTGTTTGTGAACTTTGACTATACCTCAAGAGGTTAGTTCAGCCAGCACAGACAACACACTTGATTGATTGGTAGACTGATTATCGTGACTGAAACATTAGGTGTGTTAGAGTGCTGAAAACACGACATAAATCAACATTAATTCTCAAAATGAAACCAATAAAGAGATGCTTGAAGAGGTAATAATCAAGAGGGCATTCAAAAAGCAATTATTCTCGACTGTCCTGGCATATTGGCTAAAAGCACACGGATGAAACAAGAGATGAAAGGAGAGTGAATCAATGAAGTGCTCTTTTAGTTTGAATGACAAAAAGCTCTCAGAGAAAGAGTGCATCAAGCGGAAGATCCATATTTAGTTCAGGTCTGGAGCCTCAACACGGGGGTCAATCACAGCCGAGTGACAATGTGGCGGCGTTCCTCTCCAACTGCATGGCTTACTCCCTGATGGACCAGCACTGGCTTTCAGCCTCATTCACCCACCGTTCAAGAGAGGAGAAAGTAACCGGATCGAAGGAGCACGTCATGAGGATTTAAATGTGGTTGGCCAATATCGCCCCCTTCTGGCGTGTTGGAGTGCAGCGCCCTGCCTCAGTTCCTTGTAGCTGTGCACTCACTGCCACAGGTGGACTTGGAGCAGGCATGCTGGATGTAAGACGTCGGCTAACATTGGGGAACCAGGGATGCGCCACACTGAGAATATGTCAAATGCTTCGGATCAGAAGACTCCAGGGTATCAATTCATATGTGAAGCAAGTCAATGTATCCACAATTGGGTAATTAAGTTCTACATGAATAGAATTATCTTTAAAGCAACCAAGTGAAACCTTATTTCATGTTGCTCTGTGCATGTTTGAACCATGGCTAATTATAAGCTTTGTGGTCCAAAAGGCTCCAAGTGCACTAAAATGATGACAAAACACCTACAAATGAAGTATTTGAAACTTTTAATTCAGTTGTGGATTGACCATTCATTATTAGTTGAAACATATTTCTTTATGTAAAAAACTATACAACATTAAAATAAATCTTTTTTTTTTTAACCTGTCTTGTCATATTGCAGTTATTACAGAATCAATGTGGTCAACATTTGTGCTTATAAAACAACATACTGAAACACTTTAATTACATTTAAAATTTTCAATTTTTTTTTTTTTACATTAGGAAGACAACATGTACACCGATCAGTGAAATCTACAGATTCTATACACTGGGGTCTGTGAGGACCTAACTACTGGTAGCTCGCAGTACCATCAACCAGTTTAAATGTGCTTCCGAGGAGGAGTTTGTTCATGCCAGTGATGAGGCATGGCCTAATTCCATTCCACTCGCTCGCAGCCTTGCATCCTCGAAGCGCAGCAAACTTCAAAGTACCCCCTTGTGACGCATTAGAGGGGCGACCGACAGAGGTGAATGTGTTTTAGAAGTTAAAGACGTGGAAGAATGAGGGCATGTATCGACAAGGAATGGGACGCTTTCTGGTCCTCTCGTCTACATCATATAAAAGTAGGATACTCTAAAGGTGCATTCAAGGGTGCAAGGCTGCGTTATGGGATGAGGCCTTAGTGTCTTTAATGTTAACCAGTCGTCTTTCTAAACCCCCCACTTTAGAATCTAAAATCTCAGCTTCCAACTGCACCAGCTAAAATCAGGAGCGCCTGATTGGCCGGAGCGCATCATGTGACAGGCAAGAAAAAGACTTTCGGTAAATAAATGCAGGTCTGTGGACCCGGCGGGCCGCCTGCATTTGGCCCTGATCTGGCGCGGAGCCGTTTGGGTGTCGGCTACAACCTGGGCGATGTGAGACCCTGGTTGGTAACGAACGTCCTGAGGTGTGCTTAGGTGGTTCTAGAACAGTTCTGTTCTGCTGACGCCTCCATTCACACTAGTACCAGCACAGTACCATGACCAGAACCACCTCTTTACTCTAGTACCAGCACAGTACCATGACTAGAACCATACCACTGCTCCTAACTGCAGTGACTGACAGCCGTTGGCTACTTGTATGTAGCTAGCGCAGTGCTACACTAGCGGTGTGGAGTTTGCTGGAGAGGGTGGAGCGCTCAAGGCTTCTCAGTTCAGTCCGTCTGTCTGATGTTTAGTAACAGGGACCTGACACCATGACAGACTCCATGTAAGGCAGAAATACAGTAAACGCACAACGCAGACACACACACTCACACACACACACACCAACTAACTTTTCCAGACACACACACACACCCACGCATACAGTCACACAGCTTGTATCACATTCTCATTGACATAACTCACTGCTGTAATTGTCAGTAGAACAGCAAAGTATCATAGCTATCCGTATATTCACAGGTATTCCAGATTCCACAGTAAAAAGACAGTCAATTATTAAATGTAATCTAAAAACAGACCAAGGCCACTTGAATGATGTAGTCTTGCATAATAAATGGGGCTGACTGCCACAACAATTTCCCAGAACTCTCCACTTTGCTGTGCACTTCCTGCCCTTGGCCCTCTGCTTGCGTGCGCCACGGTAACCAGAGTAACCATGGCGTCACCGTTTCTATCCTGGCTGGGATGTCAAGTCCTTTACGAATGTCCACCGAGTGAAGTGTGATTCACCAATTCAGGTTTGTCTCTGTTCCCCCTCATCATCGTCTCTAGTCTCTGTCTAGGAGGGTGGGCGGTGAGGAGGAGGACCCTCGTATCCCAGTGGGCTTTGAGGCAGTGGGTCCAGGGTCAAGGGGTCAGGGGTTAGGGGTGAAGAGGCGGGACGCCTCTGGACCCTCCAGTGATGCTGCCTTACGCTCTATGGCCGATGGAACCTAAACATTGGGAGGAGAGGTCCGTTATTATTGATACGACATAGTATGACTCTTACTCTGTGTGTGTGTGTGTGTGTGTGTGTGTGTGTGTGTGTGGTGTGTTCAATATCCAGCACACCTTGTGTAAATCCTGCTCTCCTCGTGAACCTCCATCTCCTGGCTCTTGAAGTCATTGAGCTCTTTCCTGATGGCAGCCTGGGGGCAAAAACAAGACAGACATCAGATATCAGTCAGAGACTCTGACGCCCGTGTGACCCACATCCTGGGGAGTACATGCTACTGAGTGTCATCAATGACAGCATGGGGTCATGCACACACACGCTCTGAAGAAATGAAGCAAACATTGGTCGGCCATATTGGCAAAATTTGCAGCCAGAGTCTGCACAGTAAGTGCTTTTTGCAGCCTGAACACACATAGTAAAAAGAAAATCGGCCCAGGTATGCACAGAATGAACAATCACATTTGGTTTAAATTCCCTCTGGTGGCTTCACTTTTGACTGAGGGTACGCTGTCCATTGTTTTTAGTCAATGAGTGTTATTATACATCTCTTCAGAATACAGCGGAAAAGTCTATTGAACGTATAGACCCATACCAATGTTAGTTAGAACATCATTAAAATGACTAAACTGTCGGGGTCCTGATAATCCTGTCAAGGATACTGTGACGATGTACAGATCAGTATGTGCTCTGACTGCCATGCCATCGAGCCTGGCTCTTAGGCGTTGGTGGTCAGAGTGCATGTTTGGCTCCCTGTAGACCCCGGGTTCAAGTCCAGGTGGGGTGACCACGCTCTCCCTTCGCTACAAATGGTGTCAGAAGCCACCTCTTTTAAAGTTTCTGGGTCTAACGCTGACGGAGGAGTTGTCCAGGGACAACAACACAGCTTCCGTCTTGGGGAAAGCACAGCAACGCCTCTTCTACCTCCGGACGCTGGAGGAAGAACACCTTCCTCAGAGACTCCTGAGCAACTTCTACCACTGTGCTATAGAGAGTGTGCTGACATACTGCCTGAACGTATGGTTCTCCAGCTGCACAAAGGCGGAGCAGGCAGCCATCCAGAGGCTGATTAAAACAGCGGGAAGGATCATCGGAGCAGAGCTGCCCTACATCTATTCCATCTCCTCCTCCCGATGCCTGCAGCGTTCAAATCGCATCCTCACGTACCCTTCCCACCATCTGTACCCGTTACTCCGTAGGTTCAGATCCACAAAAGCACACACCTCCAGAATGGCAAAGAGCTTCTATACTCGTGCAATAAGGCTCAACAGCTCACCCAATACCCCCCCACCTCCCCCCGGCCCGCCTCCATGGACTGCACTTTAACACTCTACCCTGCAACTATTGATGCACCTCAATGTATATATATTGCGTTAAAAAAAAAAAAAAAAAAAATGTATTTACTCAGGGATATTTATTTATCTATTTATTAAGTGTTCTGTATTATTATTTAGCTGTGGCAGTTAATGTGCACAGCAGCTTATTTTTTTTTTTTAGCTGTCTGATGCTGCCTTGTCTGTCTCATTGTTTTTGTGACAATGACAATAAAGTACTTTGAACTTGAACTTTAAACTTGAGAAGTGGGACGGCTTGCCGGGAGGTCATCGGAGGCGTGCCCGTAAAACAGTCTAAAGTAGTTTGACCTCTGTTTGAGGGACCCCATAGATGGGTGAAGCACTTGTCTGAGGGGCGCTCTGGATGGGAGAAGTACAGTTGGTGGATGCGCGAGGAATGCCTGTGTGCGTGAAGCACAAGGGTGCGCTTCTCGAAGGTGAGGGCAGTGTGAGTGCATTTGGCACCCTGTAGACCCGGGTTCAAGTCCGGGTGGGGTGACTACGCTCTCCCTTCACTACAGATACATTTTTCAAACATTTGAATTGTCCCTCAGTTATGTCAACATGTCATTAGTTCCTTCACCCGTCTTTTGGTTTCACGGGACACAAGTCAAAGAGTCAAGAAGAGGAGAAAGGAAGAGAGCTGATGTTTGTGGAAACGGTGTGTGTGTCTCACCTCTGCGGGGGTGAGTTTGGTCCAGGGTTTATCTGCACGGCGGTCGTAGTCGTGGGCGTCGGTACACTCCACGTACTCGTTGAAGCGCAGGATCGCCCTGGTCTGCAGCTCTGCTACTGTTGGCCTCTGGGACAGCTGTATGATGCGCGCGGACAAGCACACAGACACACACACACAGCTGTTAGACAAATTCAAACCAAAGCAAGTGTATGTATAGCCTTACATACAGCAATATATAAGCACCTTAAACTGGAACTTAAACCTAGGCATCTACCGTAATTTCCGGACTATAAGCCGCTACTTTTTTCCCATGCTTTGAACCCCGCGGCTTAAACAATGACGCGGCTAATTTATGGACTATGATACCTGTGACTGTATACGGTGGCTTTGTGTTTACAGTGGCTTTGTGTTTACGGTGGCTTTGTGGAGCTAGGATGCTAGCATGGATGCAGCCGCATGGATGCTTAGCTCCACGCGATTTCTCAGTATCTCTCAATAACTTAACTAATGTCAAAATAACCACAGTCTACCGGCGTAGACAGAACACAACTCAAAACACTTTAGAAAATAAAAGTTAACTACAATACAAATCCAGTCTTTTCAAGTTCTTTAGCTCACTGGTTTCAAACTAGCGTCTTTCCTTCTATCTCTCTGTCTTCAATCTAACGTTCTAGCTTCTGATTGACTCTTGCAACTGTGCTCTCTTAAAGCAACAGTGCACTTATCGTAACTGCCAAAACTAATAATATGCATCACTATTGTATTACTTTTTATATTCATTTTAGCCTGTGTAAAGTTAATTTGTTTCAATGTACCGGTAGGCACCTGCGGCTTATAGACAAGTGCGGCTTATTTATGTTAAAAATAATTCTTTTTCAAAAATTCAGTGGGTGAGGCTTATATTCAGGTGCGCTCAATAGTCCGGAAATTACGGTAAGCACCTATGCGCAATAAACAGATGACCAGCTAAAGTCAATATATTCAAATCTATATTTATGTGCTTACTGTGGTCTATGGAATCAGGAGGAAAAATGTTCCTTATGTGTCTATGCAGTGCAAGTTTGAGAGAAGATGTGTGTTTGTTTCTGTGTGTGTGTGTGTGTGTGTGTGTGTGTGTGTGTGTGTGTGTGCGTATGTGTGTGTTTCTGTGTGTGTGTGTGTGTGTTTGTGTATGTGTGTGTGTTTCTGTGTGTGTGTGTGTGTGTGTGTGTGTGTGTGTGTGTGTGTGTGTGTGTGTGTGTGTGTGTGTGTGTGTGTGTGTGTGTGTCTGTGTGTGTGTGTGTGTGTGTGTGTCAAGCGTGTTTTATCTGAAGTGTGTGTTGTCTGGCTCTTTCGGTCTCCTACCTTTCTGGTGAGTCTGCGTTTGATCTCACTCCTCTCTTCCCGACGGTCCTCCTCGTTCATGGCTGCAAGACAGAACATTTAATCAGCACAGACAGATAGACAGACACAGAGAGAGACACAGAAAGAGAGAGAGATAGATAGAGTGTGAGATAGAGAGAGAAGTGATGCAGAAAGTGTGTGTGTGTGTGTTGTGAATGAGAGCGAGAGAGAAACAATATATAAAGTGTGTGAGAGAAAGAGCAGGAGAGGGAAAAAGACAGAGAGAGAAAGAAAGAAAGAAAGAAAGAAAGAAAAAAGAAAGAGAGAGAGAGAGAGAGAGTACTGAAAGGAACAAACAAACAAACACAAAGCCTAAACCCATAGCTGAAGATACAGAGAGTTGATTTTGTGATGATGAACAATGGTAGCATTAGTAACAGGAGTCTCTATGGCGTTTCCTGCTTTGATTTTTCGCTCTCTCTCAAGAGGAGGACCTGGCACAGGACTTAGAACCTGCTTTGTTTTGTTTTGTTTGACTTTGCTTGGGCTGCTCTTCTCATGTAGAGGACATGTTCACTGCCCGAAACTGGTGTGAAAGAACGTAGAACGTGGAATTTCTCAAGTCAGAAAAACTAACTTCCCAACGCAAATGTCTGGAAGGTGAGTAAGGCTGGAGTCAGCATGACCACAAGGGGCGCTAGTGTCATTACAGACACAGGGGATCCACCAACAGTGATTGAGTGGCTACCTAGAATGCATGGGTGAACATGACTGATGACTTATGACTGAGGAGAGGCCGATAACTGCACTGTAAAGATATTTATCAGGAAGTGAGACAAAACAGAAAGGAGTGAATGAGGTAGGAGTGATGAAAGAGAGAGAGATGGAGGGAGGGAGAGAGTGAGAAGGAAAGCTGGTAAAAAGGAAGAGGAAAGAGGGATTTTCACCTGGAAGAATGTTCCTCTGTTCCAGCTCGTTAGCAGTGGGCCGTTGGCTCAGCCTCCTGAGCGGAGAGGAGAGGAGAGATGCACACATCACAAATCAGACACGGTTGACAAGCTAAACATTGTCATTTTAACTTTACTGGGATGACACTTTCATTCAAAACTAGGTTAAGGTTGAACTCATATCCATGTATATGACAGGTGAGACAAACAAAGATGACACACACATGCACCACACACACCAGACAGACAGACAGACAGACACGCCATACCGTGTGAGTGTAGAGCCGATCTTGCTGCGGATGGCCTCCCACTGCTCGCGGTTCTTCCAGACGCCATTGTCCTGCTGCTCGTGCTGCTGCAGCTGCTGCTGCTGCCGCTCTAGCTTCAGAGCCAGCGTGTCCTTACGCTTCACACGGCCCGCAAGACCACCTGATGCACACACGCACACGCACACGCACACGCACACGCACACGCACACGCACACGCACACGCACACACACACACACACACACACGCACACACACACGCACACACACACGCACACGCACACGCACACACACACACAAACTTGCTTGTTACCAGGGATAAATGCACCTAAGCCCTCAAATCAAGATGAAACGTTTCATAGAAATACAAAACACACATAATCCAGTAAGGCCTGCGGTACTCACTAACGGGAACATCCTCGTCCTCATCTTCATCATCGTCCCTGTAGAGGATGGGTCCGTCTGAGTCGCTGTCGTCCTCCTCCTCGGACATTCTCTCGTCCCCCTCCTCCTCTTCGTCGCTGTCTCCGGGGCCGCTGGTCTCGGGGATGACGCAGACGCGGGGGTCCTCCACCAGGCCCCGACGGCTGCGTGGCTCCAGGGCCGGCTGTAGGGGGCGCCGCGCGGCTGAACGCGCCTTACGCAGCTCCTCCTCCATGTCGAAGTCATCATCCTCCTGCCTGGAAGAGGGAGAGGAGAAGGAGAGAGAGAAAGAAAGAAAGAAAGAAAGAAAGAAAGAAAGAAAGAGAGAGAGAGAGAGAGAGAGAGAGAGAGAGAGAGAGAGAGAGAGATGTGGAGGAAAGGAAAGGGAGGGAGAGAGGGAAGAAGGGACAGAAAAAGAGAAAGAGCAAAGACACAAAGCAAGAGTGTAAGACAAGAGGACAGAGAGGGAAAGAGGAAATCATCGGAGAAAAAGAGGAAGTGGCGGTAAGTAAGCGTGAAGGGGACAGATACAGAACAATAGACATCAAGAGGGACCGGCGGGAGACAGAAAAAAAAAAAAATCGCTATGACGACTTCATGACAACAGTCGTCCTACCGTAAAGACACTTCCATGAGGAAGGAAGCCAGAACCAAGAGCGCTTTTCTTAACCTTACAAGCATTTAATTTCTCACTGCTGTCAGTCACAACTGTTATGAAGACAACAGTAACCCTGTTGCCATGGTAAACACTAAAGCACTACATCAAACATAGATAGGAGCATTCCAATGGCTGACCGAATGGAGGGAATGAACACTTTAGTTTCAAGTTACAGAAGTAATAAATGTGTCCAATTCAAGTAATCATTGTTATACACGAACAACGCTTCTCTTCCCAGAAAAACATCTACGTCTAGAAACTCTACAGCTACACAAACAAACAGAACAAAAGCAGTGGCATAAAAGGCAACACACTACAGTACACAACTACAAAAGCAGTGGAAACTTGGGTGTGTGTGTGTGTGGCAGTGACGTCGGGGGAAACACTCACAGTCGGAGCGGCTCGATGGTGATGGGCAGCGAGTGGCGGTTGCCCTCCTCCAGCATGATGTCGGGGGGTTTGTCGAAGAGCAGCGAGTGGGCGCGCTGGGAGCCGTCCGGGTTGGCCACCGCCGGCCCGGGGCTGGCCAGAGCCCGCTGGATCAGGATGTGAAGCGGGAGGGGCGGTTGGCTGGGGGGCTCCGTGGTGGGGCTGGGGGGTCGGTCACAGTCACCTGGGGGGGCAGCAGCGGGGGCAGCTTTCGGCTGGGGGTGGACGCGGTTAGGAGTCGGGGGTATGTGGGCTGGAGGGGGTGAGAAGGCCGGAGGAGACGGAGGCTGGAACGCCGCGGCAACCATGCCAGCCTTGGCACCGTCCTCATCGCTGCCCGTGGCGGAGGAGGTGGGGACGGGCACAGAGGCGGGCGGGGCGGAGGATGAGCTCTCACCCTGATTGGCTGAGGCGGGCTGCTCTTCGTAGTGGCGCTTGGTGACGGGCGTGGTCCTCTTGGGCGGAGTGGGAGGGGAGCGCTTGACGTGCAGCAGGTTGGCTCCGCCCGCAGCCTGAGACAATTCCGCTGTGGAGAAGAAGAGAGGGATGAGCGACGGGGAGGGATGGAACGACAGAATAAGACACAGCAACACAAGGAGAAAGAGGAACAGTATTTGCAAGAAATGACTCTGCTCTAAGAAACATGACACTATAAGCTTTGTAAGAGTGCCAGGTTAATGGTTACAGGAAACAGCTGAAGCTCAATCAGACTCAAACACTGCCAAACACAGGGCTTAATGAAGTGATAGAGTGAGACAGTGAAAAAAGAGACTAAGATTTTAAAAAAAAAATAAATAAAGACAACACTGGACAGTGCTGCTATTTAGTTCTGTGAACAGAAGTTTAACACTGTGCTCTTTCAGTATGGGGAGTTAGCGGTTCCATGAGCAGCTAAGGGGCTCGTCAGACAGTGCTGAACACTAAAGACATGGAGAAATAGAGTGAAAAGGATGCAGAGAGAGACAGAGAGGCATTTTTCTAAAAGCAAAATAAAAGCCTGACACTCAGCTCCGTCAGTGTGGGAAGTGAATAGTTCCATGAGCGGCTAAGGCTCAGTCTCAGTCTCAGTCTGCCTCCACAGAGCACTACTGTGAACCAGTGTCAGCATAGGATAGAGGGGAAGCAGAGTAAAGGGAACACAATGATGGGCAATAGAGGCATATTCATGTGTTGTCAAATACTTAACACTGATCTCGGTCACCGTATGAAGTTAATGGTTACATGAACAGCTGACGCTCAGACAGGCACTGCTGAACACAAGGCTTACCTCTGCCCTGTGTGTCGAAACGCAGCGAACACACACACACACACACACACACACACACACACTAATCCGTCTCTCTTGGAACATTTGGCACGGCACACACACACCGGCCTCACGTCTCTCTGCTTCACAAGCTTCATGTAAAGCACGACACGTCGGCACGAACATGCCACGAATGCACGGGAGTTAGCATGCAACACAGCTGCTAGCGTCAGTGCTACCGCTTTCGGCAGACATGGATGAGAGAGAGAGAGAGAGAGAGCGAGAGAGAGTGAGAGAGAGAGCGTGAGAGAGTGAGAGAGAGAGAGAGTGAAAGATTGAGAGAACATGCCACTCATTTCTGATTACACATGACCATGCAATGAGAGGGGAGATTCCTCGCAGGAGCTCGGCATTCAACATGGGGTGGATCGGACGGACGGATGGTCAGATGACGGGGGGTTATTTATGGTGCTCAAGGAAAACACACATGGCGGTTGTGTGTGTTGGTGTCCCATCACACACAGATGACAAGACCATATCTTCATTCACTCTGCTTACATGTTCTCTTCACCATGCAAGTAGCTGTGTTTAGTTTCAGTTTGTTAGTTCATCTGGCATTAAAGGTCTTAGTGGGATTGGTCAGTCAGTGCCAGCGCAAGGCCTCATGGGTAAAAACCCCACGGCCCTCTGGGATACCTGCGGAGTTCGGGGGCATGCCCGGCGGCACAGGTAGGCCGGCAGAGACAGGTAGACTCCACCCTCGCCCTGGCGGCGCCAGCTGGTCCAGCGGGGCCGGTTGTTGGCGCGTCTGTTCAGAGTGGCCGCTGGGGCAAATGGGGGGTCAAGGGTCAAGGGTTAGGGCTACTTCAGTACTTCATGGACATAACTTCTAGTACTTTTGTCTGGCTGTGCACAGTAGTGTACTTCGGTGGGGATGTACTCAATGGTTTCCTGCTTCACTAAATAAATACTCCACTAATCTCAGACCACTTACAAGGGGCTCCAAAAGCACACAGGTTTTAATTAGCTTCTCAACATGATGGAACTCTTAAGCAGTAGAACAGAGTGCATTCAATGATGGATGCTGTTCCTGTAGCTAAGCTGTTGAAGCAGGGTGCTAATGATGCCAAAATCATGCCTTTGATACCCAGGGCACACGTAGGCTACCGATAAAAATGTATAACACTGTATGCTGCTCTGGATAAAGGTGTCCGCTAAATGCCTACATGTAAGGTGGCATAGCGACTGGTTGAACTGTAACACTGCAGGTCATTGGCCTCAGAACTGATTTAAGTCCTTGGCCTTAATTCTCCATTTGGCTTGAGCGATATGTTTATCTAGTCCAATATGTCAATCACGTTTGGTCTGAAGGCCTGAGAGAAGGGTTGGAAGGTGGTGTGGGCGGTGTGGGTGGAGAGGAACAGCGATGTTCTGTTCGGTTCCTGTGATCGGCGCTGAGGTATAAGAACTATAAATAGCCCAGGACAAAATGGCACCGTTGGGGAGTCCTCAGCTGCCACAGGGCTCATGCCAGCAGAGATTGACTGGGCACAGCAGACAAGAGCACCAGACTTGCATTCTAAGCATGCTGCTCTGGGCAGGCCTGTGGGTGTGTGTGTGTGTGTGTGTGTGTGTGTGTGTGTGTGTGTGTGTGCGAGAGAGAGGGATGGGATGGGAGAAAGCTATTGTGTGTGTTTGTGTGTGTGTGTGTGTGTGTGTGTGTGTGTGTGTGTGTGTGTGTGTGTGTGTGTGTGCACATGTCTACATCCCACTCTACCACATCAAAGTCTAATCCCTTCACACAGCAACTGGTATCTTCCCAATCAGAGCTCCTCTGCTGCCTACATTTAAACGCATGATGGCCCTTTACGACTAGTGAGCTCGTCACTTCACGACAGAGCGCTCACTCAGCGCACACAACGAGCACTCGCTCACATTACACGTCTATCTCCTCGCACCCTTCGCGGAATGTTTATCTAGTTCTGATATTCAAGCCCTGACTACGCAGAGTTGCATTCTGGGAATGTCACAGGCCCGCAGCGGGAGGGGAGGGAAGGAGTGGCTCTTCCTGGGTCCTGATAAGGCAGGCATTTAAGTGGTGAACACACACATACACAATCCCCTCTAGGCCCAGGGCGGGAATGCTGACAGCAGCTGGTGGGGAGGAGGAGGCTGGTGAGCGCTGCAGTACACCGTTTTGTGTGTGTGTGTGTGTGTGTGTGTGTGTGTGAGAACAGAGATCTGGTGTGCACAGAGTTTTTACGCAGACCGCCTGAAATACAAAAACATTGTGCAGTCACTCCCATCTGACCCTGACCCCCCCCCACACACACACACACACACACACCACAGACACACACACACCACAGACACACACAGACACACCCCTGAGCATGGATAGACTGGATCCCAGCCAATCCCGGGCCTGTGCCTGCCTGACCAATTAGAGCACTTCACTCAATAGGCAAATTAAGACTGTACCTACAACAGAAACTTGTTTTACCTTTAGGTAACCACTTTCGGTGTGTGTGTGTGTGTGTTCAAGTCTGTGAGTGTGGATGGGTGTATGGTATTTTCAGTTTTTCCTACTCAGTGGGTACAGAGAGGGGGGGGGAGAGAGAGAGAGAGAGAGAGAGAGAGAGAGATTGTTGTTGTTTGGAGCTGCACTACTCATCAAAAACACAGCACAGGCGAGCCTGAACCTGCCCCTTGGCTCCTCCACAGCTGTGATGAGCCTGAACGTGCCCCTCTCCAGGGGGAAATAACACCGCTATAGCGCCAGGTTCCAACCGCCCCAGATGCACACCCTGAGTGCACCGCAGGTCTGCAGGCGCCAGCCAGCCAGCCGGCCAGCCCCTCTCCAGCACAGCGGCCCTTGGGCAGGGTTGTGCTGTGTGGAGTACGAGGCGAGGTGTGTACCAAAAACTCCACAGGTGCTTCGGGGCCTGATACACACACTCATGTTCCATCACGTCTTGAGTAGGAATGTGAAAATTAAACAAATACTTGCATAGCAGGTAACGGCACACATTCATACCCAGAATCTCTTCTGGATACACACTCCATGGAAAAGGTGCCACAATGAGCCACAATGTAACGATTGTCTTGCTTTTAGGCCAGAGATTGTATACTACACAGCAAGGGGTAACGGCTATCTTGGCGTTACAACACAAATAGACCAGGGCATCTTCTGCACCAGCCAATCAACAGCGTCATTTTCCTGAACCAGGATTTTAAGCAGGAACATCAATAACAGATATCACAGACTTTCAAGTTGGCTGCCACGGCAGAGTAGAGCCAAAACAGCCAATCGATGCCTGGAGTGATGAGATTAACAACAGCCAGGCGGCACATGTACAGGAATGGGGAACTCACCTAGCAGGGCGGGGTTGCTGTTGCGATTGGTGGGTTTTGGAGGGGGCACCGGGGGCTGTTTGAAGTGGGGGGTGGGGAGGGGGGCGGACGCAGGCACGGGAGCGGAGGAGGGATGGGGGGTGTCCTGATCGCCCCCGTGGGGAGGAGGAACTGGGGAAGGGGCGTCGCTGGGGACCAGCAGAGACACGGTCCGAGGCGGGGGCTTAGCAATGGGGGGTGCGGAGGATGTGGAGGATGAGGAAGAGGAGGAGGAGCCAGGGGGGGTTCCCGTTTGCTCCGTGGACGACATCAACCACTTGGGGGGCAGCATGGCCTGTTTGGGGGGTTGGTGGGGTGGAGGGTCCTTCAGGGAGTCCCGTCCTGGTCGGGGGTCGGGTTCGGCTGCGAAGCGCACGCCCAGCGACTCTACGGCAGGACAGGAGGCACACACAGAACACACACAGCATGCAATGCACACAGGTCCACACACAGATCACAACACAAAACACACAAGAGACACAGCACACATAAAGCACAAACACAACAACATATGACACACAGAAACATCAGGCAGAGAAAAAAGCACACACACACAGACAGAACACACACACACACACACACACACACACACACACACACAGAGAGAGCGCACACACACACACACACACACACACAGAGAGACACAGACAGAACACACACAGACAGAGCACGCACTCACACAGACAGACAGACAGACAGACCGACCGACAGACAGACAGACAGACAGAGACAGACAAAAAGTGTGTTACAATTATTGTACCATTCAGCACATATCCACCAGACAAACACACAAATGACAGAAAAAACACAAACATTATGACAGGATTAGGATAAAAAAAAAAAACAGAAACACACACAAAGACAAACACAAACACAGAAGAACAGGGAGAACAGAGGGAGAAAAAAAAAAAAGTGTCATGCCACGGTGAGCAAACACAACACAACACAACATACACTAATGGAAGAGTACACACACAGATCTGTTTGACGCAAGCACACACTTACTAGCTGCAGAGCAGAGTGTGTTTGCTGTGAGAGGAACAAGCTAAAGCGGAACAGTTCCCTAAGGCAGTAGCCTAAGCAGCTTTCTGGGGGCTTAAGCTGTGAAGCAACTATGGCACATTCCGGTACATTCTTCTCAGTTCAGGGGGAAATGGAACGATTATGGCTGCACTACACGTTTGGCTGAGTTGGTGTGTTGAGTAATGTTAATCTATAAAAGGTCAGGGCTATTAGGAATCTGTTGGTGGGAACGTCGGCATGTTATTTAGTCTCTCCTGCAGAAACTGCCTTGGGCAGTCCGTGTGTGTGTGTGTGTGTGTGTGTGTGTGTGTGTGTGTGTGTGTGTGTAAAATAGAACATGTCAACCCTCTCACCTGTTGGTTCTCTGTTCTTCTCAACAGTGTATTTCAGGTGTATGTTGGAGCCGTGTGTCAGGGTTGTTTGTGTGTTTGTTTGTGTGTGTGTGTTCTCACCTGTGCGTCCCCTGCCCTCCTCAACAATGGGTGTGTGTCGAGGCAGCGTGGTCCTGCGGTCGGCCTCTGAGGCAGGCCTTGGCTTCTGGCCCTCCTCTGATGCGCTCTTCTGCAGGCCTGTTCTCACATCCATCTCAGAGTACGGCCTTCGCACGTCTCTCCTCTCTCGCTCGTCTCTTCTATCCCTCTCTTCTCTCTTCTCACGTTCGTCTCCTCTCCTGTCCTTTCGGTCACTCTCCTCTCTTTTCTGCGGCTCGTCTCTTTTCTCTCGTTCATCTCTCCTGTCTCGGTCGTCTCTTCGGTCTCTCTCCCGGTCCTCTCTTTCTCCTCTGCCGTCTCTTCTCTCCCTCTCATCTTTCTCTATCCGCTCGTCTCTGCGGTCTCGTCTGTCTCTGGTGTCTCTGGTGTCTCGCTCGTCTTTCCTGTCGCCTCGTTTATCTCGCTCGTCTCGGTCGTCCCTCCTTCCCCGGTCATCTCGCTCGTTTCTTTGTTCGTCTCTCGATTCTTTCCTCTCGTCTCTTCTGTCGTCTCGCCGCTCGTCTCTCTTCTCGTCTTTTCGCTCATCCCTCCAGTCTCTTCTCTCGTCCTTTCTATCATCTCTCCTGTCGTCCTTCCGTTCATCTCGCCTTTCGTCTCTCCAGTCTTTTCTGTCGTCTTTTCTTTCGTCCCTTTTCGTTCGCCCGTCCTCCGGCCCCCCTCCTCCGCGGGGGATCGTGGCATCCTTCCTCCCCTCCTGCCCCCCTCCTCCGCGGGGAGCGTGGCATCCTTCCTCCCCTCCTGCCCCCCTCCTCCGCGGGGGAGCGTGGCATCCTTCCTCCCGTCGCCGTTGGCGGCCATCTTGCTGCTCGGGTCCTGGTCGCGTGCATGCGCATGCGGGCGTCCACATCCAGCGGCGGCGGCCGCCCGTCTCTTGCGCTCGGAGGCGGCGTCGGAGGAGCGCGGCTGCGCCGGTCGGCCTCGGGGACTAAGCTACTCTTTCGCTCGTCAGAACCCTGCGGGAGCCAGGTGGGATTCAGGCGGGCTGGTTCTGAACCCCCGAGCACCGAGGAGCGGTCGTCCCGATCTCGGTCCCGATCACCACCCACGGCGTGCCCGTTTTTGGCTGAGTAGGGTGGTGGCCCCTTGGAGAGGTTGCCATTGTTGGCTTCTAGGAAACACACACACACACACACACACACACACACACACGCCTAACTGAGCATTTTCAAAGACAAAAAGGTACAGTGGAAAAGGACTAGGACTATTTTCACACATGCACACACACACACACACACACAGTTCTGCCATCTGCTGGTTCTGTAGTGGATTATAGCAAGGCTGTTGCAAAGAATATTGCCGTCTGGTTTGACAGTAACCTACGTTTTGAGCAGCATATCACAAAAAATGAGATCCATGACAGAGAGAACATTTTGCACGCCTAATCACGCCTGGATTACTGCAACAGCCTTTTTACCTGCCTGAACCAAAAATCTATTAATCGGCTTAAGCCTGTACACAGAACGGCTGGGAAGGCCTTTGTAACATGGATTTTGAAAAGCGCTATATAAATAAAGATTATTATTATTATTACCGTTCTCAGGGATCTCTTTCAGAACGCCCCTCTCAATCAGCTCCTGTCGGGGCCTTCTCATTGAGATCTTCCTCTCCAGCACTGAGGATGAGGAGAAGAAATATTACCTTTACAAACCATAACCATAGATCATCATCAACATCATCATCATGGACATATTGTTGGTGATGATTAATTTACACACTAAGGGCTGGAGGGCATCAAACCAAGTGCACAGAATCTAGTCAACTGAGTGGAAGCAGGTATGATTATTTAAATAAATATTTTTTATTTCTATTTATCATCATCATCATCATCATCATCATCATCATCACTAAACTAACGCAGGTACCCTCGGTGGTCGGATACCTTTATTTTACCGTTTTCACTTCTATTTACCGTCATCATCATTAGACTAGTGCAGGCGCGTTTGGGGGTTTATTTATATTATTGTGATTCTATTGATCATCATCATCATCCTCACCTTCAGAGGTCTCCTTGAACTTCTCACTGCTCTTCTTCTTCCTCCACTTCCAGGGCTTGAAGATGTTGCCCAGGTGGGAGAACTTGCCCTTGCTCTTGGTCGGCACGGTGCTGTCGCCGGAGTTCCCCCCATCGCTGCCCGTCGTGCTGTGCTGCTGGTCGACTTCATCGTCTGAACGAGGGAGGGAGAATGACAGAAATAGAGAAAGAAAGAAAGAAAGAAAGAAAGAAAGAAAGAGGGAAAGGAAGAGAACAAGATTGGTTGAAGGAGGTAGCGAAAAAGAGAGAGAGAGACTATTATAGTATGCTCCGCAGATAAGCATTGGAGAAGCACAAGACCTGATTCCCCACACTCCCAAAAGAGTCTTAAAGTCTACTGAAGGTCATCCACCAAGAATGGTCAGCCACCTCAAAATACCCATTTAATGAAGCCCTCAACCCACATTCATAGCCATCATCTGGTACTTTCTGAGGACAAACTGAACATCTCATCAAAATCAGACACCTGACCTTTAAACCCCACATGTTAAAGACATACACAGCTGGCATGCTGGCTTCTCTGATTTATCACTGTTTAATATTAGAATTGCTATAAGCTCAGGGCAATGTGCAAGCTAGCAGAGCAAATATATCCCACAGATGCAGAAGCAGAAGTGCAAAGCCATGTGTGACGGTTTAATTTAGCCACTGGGGGAGGAAATTAAAACAGACTGAGGGGACACAATCTGAGGAGAACATTCACAAGATGAAATGACAATGTGTCACATTTCACAGCGTGGGTTAATCTCAAAGCATGGGGGTGAGATTCGGGAGTTGGTGTGACTTCTTAGGGCTAAACGTTGAGGAAAAGGCAGGCAGACAATTTAAAAACACAGGGCTCTCCACAGCGTGGGCCATTCTGCCAAGTCACTCTCTCACCATGACAATTGTGCAAAGTCATTTCAGATGAAACTGCTCCTTACAGCTACCAGTGATGTATCTTGGATTACAGCAACACGGTTTCTTATCTGACACATCGCTGATTTCAATGTTTTAATAATAATAATAATTAAAACAACAATAATAATAATAATAATACCCAATACACTCGCTCTGCATTGCCATCTTCTCAGAGCTTTGCCATTTCAGATTAGTGACACAAGTGCACTTATTTCTAGCCTACAGGCCGAGACCAGGCTAAGACTTAATTTGTTAATAATTGTCGCCAAGTGTCCAAGTCCATGTTGCCCAAGATGCACTTCTGGTAGTTAAGATTAGATTCCCTGTGGGTAACGTGTAACATTTTGTACGTATACAAGAAGAACAAAGAACACACTTACTCATCCTGCATGACAACACAATTTCCCCACTTCTCCCATTACAGCCCCCACCCAACAGCAGATGACGGGATGTGTCGCTTCAACCGGGAGTGCTATTCATAAAACGAAACTATGGCAAAGCAGAACGCAGCATCAGGTGATGCCGTGAGTCATGGAGGCATGTTTCCTCACACCCTTGTGGGAGTGGGAGTGGCAGTAGGCCGAGAGAGAGAGAGAGAGAGAGAAAGAAAGAGAGAGATGGGTGACACTAGTCACCAATGCCTGAGTGATGAGTCCAACATTGCTCTCAAAACATCTCTAAAAGTAGAGGCAAGGCCCACTGCAGACAAAGCAGGCACTATTTATGGCACTACTCAATAGCCTGGGCATAATATTGTGCAAGCGGGTAAGATTTCTTCTCCTCCAAGGCCTTCTTCCCCTCCTCCTCCTTACTAGTATTATTGTAAATATCATGATTTATATCTTGGACTGTGCTAATCTGTGTTTGACTGTTGCCATGTTTATGATCCCACAGAAGAAATGAATACGGTGAAGTAGGCAAAATGAAATAGAACAAAATAACATGCAGCAAGCTCAGGCTGAGAAAATGGGTTTTTTATTTGGCAGAAAGTGAGAAGTGAGAAAATGTTTGTGGGACAGGGCCAACAAGAGAGGCTTTCCGGGAGACTGAGGTAATTGAGCTGCGTGATGACAGTTGGATGGGTTGTGACGGAGAGAGTGGTTCCGGAACCCCGACGGCGTTCTGAATAAAAAAAAAAACTCCACCACACAAGAACCCTAAAGAGCTGCTGAGGTCACAGTCGACCCTGAGAGCTGCTGAGGTCACAGTCGACCCTAAAGAGCTGCTGAGGTCGCAGTCTGTGCAGCAGCCAATGTGCCATTTCATCTCATCTATTGTCTGCCTCAGTCCATGTATACACACACAAAGACACACACGCAATCAACCACGCCAAAAATAAACACACACACACAAAGCAAGCATATACAAAATATATAGCAAATACACACAAGCACATACACAGCGCCCACGTGCACATGAAAACCAACACACACACGCACAATCAACCACGCCAAAAATAAACACACACACACACACACACACACACACACACACACACATACAAAATATATAGCAAATACACACATACACAGCGCTCAAGTATTAAAACACACACACACGTATGTAAACAGCCACGTGTACGTGTGCACACACACGCACGCACGCACGCACGCACGCACGCACGCACGCACGCGCGCGCGTATACACACACTGCGGAGTGAACAGAGAGGGAGGATGGGAGTGGTAACGACTGACTGATTGAAAGTGGGAGTTTGACAGAGAAAGATTGTGGGAGAAGGAGAAGGGAGAGGGGGACAGAGAGACTGTGAAGGAGGGGGAGATGAAGAGAAAACGGGTGTGTGTTTGACAAAGAGAGATATGGGTTAGGGTTTAAAGACAGAGAGAGGGAAGGAGGGAGAGGAGAGAGAGAGCGGTTTTTCGATAATGAACAGCATGTTAGAAAGTACAGTGTCTAATACGGTGCCATTCACTATCGGTATGAATAATGTAACATGTGAAAGAGAAAGAGAGAGAGAGATACAGAAAGAAAAAGAGAAAGAAAGAGTGAGAGAGGATTGTGGAATACAGGACGAGTCAAGTCATGCTACGCTGGGCCAAAAAGATGGTAGTGCTGATATCTCACTGGCAAGCCTCTCTGGCTGCCGGACTCCAGCAATCTGCTTGGCATGAGTGAGTGTGTGTGTGTGTGTGTGTGTGTGTGTGTGTGTGTGTGTGTGTGTGTGTGTGTGTGTGTGTGTGCGTATGTGTGTGAGAATGAGAAACAGAGAGATTGTGTGTATGTGTATCAGAGAGAGAGAAAGGCAGAGAGAGAGAGTCTGTGTGTGTGCGTGTGTATGTGTGCGTGTATGCATTTCAGAGAGACAGAGAGCGAGAGATATTTGATCCCAATTGTAGTACTGTGCATATGAGTTTGTAGTCTCACACACACACACACACACACACACACATATATATATATATATATATGAGTTTGTAGTCTTTAAATCTCTAGGCTAGTAATTGAAAGTAATGAGACTGTAATGAGGTTTTGGAGAAGAGGACAGAGAGCGGCAGGGAAAAGGAGAGAACGACTTTAATATCCTCTTTATTATAACAATTACCTCAGGATACATTAACAATCTTGCTTCAAATACAGTTTGGAGATTAGAACACTACATAGAGGGGGAGGGGAGGGAGGAAGTAAGCGTGTGTGTGTGTGTGTGTGTGTGTGTGTGTTTGTGTCTACATACAGATATAAATATATGTAGGTAGAGAGAGAAAGAGAGAAAGACTTTAATATCCTCTTCATTAGAACAATTATCTCAGGATACATTAACAATCTTGCATTAAAAAAACATTGATGAGTTCAGAAAACTAGGGGAAACTAAGGAAAATAAAGAGTGAGCAGAAAGGCGAGAGAGAGGGGGGGGGTGAGAGGAAGGAAAGGGGGGATAGGGAGGGGGGGAGGAAGGAAAAGGGGAGTGGGAGAGAGAGAGAGAGAGAGAGAGAAAGAAACAAAGAACAGCTGTAGCTGTGAGGAGTGGGAGTCGCTACATGTGACAGGTGCCAGTGAGTTTTAAAGTGTAGACTTAAATGTGTTTTAAAGTGTAGACTTGAATGTGTTTTAAAGTGTAGACTTGAATGTGTTTTAAAGTGTAGACTTGAATGTGTTTTCGAGCTGTAAACTACACACCATGACTGGACTGTGATGAAACGCATCAATGCTGGTGTTAATATTGGGTTACCAAAATGACCATCTTTTTTAAAAAACCCTTTACGGGTTGAAAATGTCAACGCACCATCTACTGTTTAAAATCATCCAAGGCCAATATCAATGTAGATTCGACCAGTTGGTACATATCTATGTCATGATATACATAGACTTTCAGTCTAGTAAACTTTCAGATCCAACCCCTAACCACACACCCCCACACACAGCCCCTTGCCCACTCTAGCCCCCTGTGGTATATATGGCAGATAGGCAGGCGGACGTTTCAACACCTCTCTCTCTCACACACACACACACACACACACACACACACACACACACACACACACACACTCACACACACTCACACACACTCACACACACTCACACACCCCTGTCCTGTCTGACTTTGGACATCAGCTACACTATCAAAGGCCTGCATTAAGAGAGCGTGAGGACCCATCCAGTGATGCTAATGAGCCCAGCCGGTCCTGACCTGCTGACCTTGGGGTACGGTGTGAGTTGGGCGCCCCTTGACCCCTTGGCCTCAGGGTGACAGAGTGTCACATGGCATGACAGTAATGTGACAGGGGAGTGTTAAGATTGTTCACCTCCAGGCGTTGTAGGAGAGAACTCAACATGACCCATTCAAACACACACACACACACTAAGCATGACATTCCATCACACACACTCACTCACACACACACACTGCGCGACGCCTCTTGACCTGAGTGTGACGGGCTGTACCATTATGATAATGTGACGTGAGAATGTGGAGATTGCTCACCTCTAACAGCTGAAGGAGGGGATTCATTCAAGCGTGCGCGCACACACACACACATTACAAACACACACACATTACAAATACATAGAAGAAAAATGCAAAAGCACATAGAAACATATCCAAAACATATCCAGACACCTGAACATGAAGAAATGCATCTATACAAACACACATTCTCTCACACACACACACAGATGCCTGTGGTGAAGGGGTGTGTGTGTGTGTGTGTGTGTGTGTGTGTGTGTGTGTGTGTGTGTGTGTGTGTGTGTGTGTGTGCGCGGGGGGTTTGATGACGGAGAGGTGAGGGGCAGCTTGTTGCCACGGCACCTGCACCTCGTGTTACAATGGAGTGTGACGCTGCCAGAGCCAGGTATCAGAGTACAGCAGGAGTACACACACACACACACACAGAGCTCTGTCTCAACGAGAAGGGGGAGAGAGAGAGGAAGATATAAAGGAAGATATAGAGAGAGTGCAAAAGATCAATGAAGAGATTGAAAAAAAAGTGCAAAGCTGAAAAAAAAGTGTTGAGAAATTAGGATGACTGAGTGAGTGTTAGCTATCTGTGCTAACTCTAAATATATTAGGATGACTGAGTGAGTAGGTGAGTGAGTGAGTGAGTGTTGGCTATCTCTACTACTCTGAAGAGATTAGGATGACTGAGTGAGTGTTAGCTATCTGTGCTAACTGTAAAGAAATTAGGATGACTGAGTGAGTGTTAGCTATCTGTGCTAACTGTAAAGAAATTAGGATGACTGAGTGAGTGTTGGCTATATGTGCTACTCTCAGTGTTGTGCACGTTCACACCTCTCATGAACTAGTTCAAAGTTCAGTTCACACAAGTAAACATGAATCGTTCACGTTCATAGTTCACCATTTAAATTCTGAACTAGTTCATAGTTCAGTTCATTTAAAAAAAAAAAAAATGTATTAGTATGTAGTACCATTTAAATAATGAATTATACAGGGAACTAATAATAATAACTTGCTCTTCAGCAATGATATGCTACTGGCTTAATCTCAGATCAACAAGGGCATGTACACTAAATGAAAGACCGCTCAAAAGTTAGCATAGGTAAACCCTGTAACACTCGTATTTGTACATTAGCAGCTTATGCTAAGCGAGTTCACGAACAGTGCATCATGCTAGATCAATTAAGTGACAGTGCTCGTAACAAACACATAATGACAAGGTAGGCTACAAAGTCAAACTCACGTATACATGGACGCACACAACTTCAACAAAGTGCAACGTTCAATTATGTGAAAATATGCCCGAAGTTAACTGCTACTCCATCTAAACATGCCATGAAGCGATATCAAAACATTGCACCGTAAGAAGTGGAGTCACATGACCAACGCAATTACCAAATATGGTCATTTACCGAAACATGGTCTGTCTGGGCAATTTAAAAAATAATTACTATGGCCTTTTTAACAGGTACTGAGCAACGACATGGTACAAGCATTCGATTTAGACAGCGTCTTTCCTCAGCAGAAGGAAAACATTCAGTAATGTTTTAGCTAGACCTCAGTGGCGCTGGACCTCAGATAATATGAAAGTGTTCACCGTTCAAATTCATTATTTGTCATGAAGTTGCGTTCAGTTCATCGTTCTCATAAAAATGAACGTGTTCAATGAACGCGTTCTTTTGAACGCGTTCATGCACAACACTGGCTACTCTAAAGAGATTAGGATAACTGAGTGAGTGTTGGCTATCTGTGCTAACTGTAAAGAGATTAGGATAACTGAGTGAGTGTTGGCTATCTGTGCTAACTGTAAAGAGATTAGGATGACTGAGTGACTGAGTGCTATCTCTACTTCTCTAAAGAGTTTAAGGTGACTGAGTAGTAGAGATAGCACTCAGTCACTCAGTCATCCTAATCTCATTAGAGTAGTAGAGATAGCCAACACTCACTCAGTCACCCTAATCTCGTTAGAGTAGCATAGCCAACACTCACTCAGTCATCCTAATCTCGTTAGAGTAGCATAGCCAACACTCACTCAGTCACCCTAATCTCGTTAGAGTAGCATAGCCAACACTCACTCAGTCACCCTAATCTCGTTAGAGTAGTAGAGATAGCCAACACTCACTCAGTCACCCTAATCTCGTTAGAGTAGTAGAGATAGCCAACACTCACTCAGTCATCCTAATCTCGTTAGAGTAGCATAGCCAACACTCACTCAGTCATCCTAATCTCGTTAGAGTAGCATAGCCAACATTCACTCAGTCACCCTAATCTCTTTAGAGTAGTAGAGATAGCCAACACTCACTCAGTCATCCTAATCTCTTTAGAGTAGTAGAGATGGCACTCAGTCACTCAAACGAGATTAAGATGACTGAGTGAGTAGGTGAGTGACTGAGTGAGTGCTATCTCTACTACTCTCTGACAGACAAACAGGGACAAGAACACAGAGATAAAACTGAAAGACTGACAGAAAAAAGGACCAAAAAAAGTTTAAGGGGCAGAGAGAGGAGGAGGGGAGGGAAAGAAAGAAAGAAAGAAAGAGAGAGAGAGAGAGAGAGAGAGAGAGAGAGGAGAGATAGATCTACTCAGTTCTTATGCCATCTGAAACTGAATGCCACAGTAACAACCACAACAGGCTACATCATGGCAGGGAGTCAATGCTGCCATTGTTCCCCAAGGGTTTGTGTGTGTGTGTGTGTGTGTGTGTGTGTGTGTGTGTGTGTGTGTGTGTGTGTGTGTGTGTGGTTTAAGGGGCGAGAGCAAGGAGGTGTGTAAATTCTTTCATACTTGGATGTGACAGCAACCTGCATTGCTGTGCTGCGGTAGGAGACTTGCACAATCTGCGGTGATAGCGCTGCATAACTCCATGTAGTGCGCTGTGACACAATCTGCGGTGATCGTGCACTATATGGAGGGGGCTGTGAAAGTTATGCAGCGCTGTGACACGCACTCAGTCAACACACTGGATGTCAGCAACCAGGAAAGAGCACTAACCCTTCACGGACTAGTTTATGGTGCTTGTAAATGTGTGTGTGTGTGTGTGTGTGTGCGATTATTTACATTTTACGATACAAGTACGATACAGCCATCTTGGCGCAGTAACTTTGT